>NW_006952479.1:0-707 GCF_000164805.1 Carlito syrichta | reverse complement strand
GAAGGGCCTCGCAGGTGGCGTCCTGGGACCACCGTGGACCGCAGGAACCCGGGGCATGCACCCTGGTGGGCGGCTGCGATCTCGGGCTTCCCTGCGGTTCTCCTTTCTCCCGCTCCCCCCTCCCCACCTCAGTAAGCTGGAGTGACACGGCACCTGGGCCTGTCCTTCCCACGAGGCGTCCCGCCCTTCCCACAAAGGACCCCACCCTCCGCATCTCTCAGTGGCTCTCACCCTCCACGAGCCCAGGGAGCCTCGCCTCCCATGCCCAGCACCTCCTGGGCTCGCAGACGTCGTCGCCCACCACACTGTCCCTTCCAGGGAGTAGGCTCTGTGGAGGGGACTCTGCCCGGCTGGGCAGCCCTGCGCGACAAGCTCCAGGCAAAGAGGCAGGTTCCCCACAGCGGCCTCAGTCTGGGTCCCCTGATCCGTCCGTTCTCTCCAGGATACTCTCCACCAGCAGGAAACACTGTCCCTTGAGTCCTGTCCAACGGAGTAAGACAGGAAACACAGAAAGAGTGTGTGCTTTCAGAAAAACGATGACAGTTTTTTCACGTGATAGTTCAGTGTGGAAGGCACATACAAGATAAAAATTTAAAACTTCTCAAATTAACAATTGAGTTCGGTAAGTTGATTATATAACAAACATAGAAAAATAAAGCCTATGATTGGTTAAATCATAGTGAATTGGCATTATTTAGCTTGGCCAC
>NW_006952478.1:0-12080 GCF_000164805.1 Carlito syrichta | reverse complement strand
CCCTCAGCCACCTCTCCAGACTCTTCCTCTTTGTCATCAAGACCCTGATCCGTCTCTCCAGGCTCCTCCTCCTGGTCATCAATGCCCTTGGCCACATCTCCAGGCTCCTCCTGCTTGTCAACAACGCCCTCAGCTGCCTCTCCAGGCTCCTGCTCCTTGTCATCAATGCCTTTGACCTGCTTTCCAGCCTCCTCCTCGTCATCAATGCCCTTGTCCTCCTCTTCAGGCTCCTCCTTCTTGTCATCAAGACCCTGGTTCACCTCTCCAGGCTCCTCCTCCTTGTCATTAATGCCCTTGTCCGCCTCTCCAGGTTCCTCCTCCTGGTCATCAGTGCCCTTGGCCACATCTCCAGGCTCCTCCTGCTTGTCATCAACGCCCTTGGCCACCTCTCCAGGGTCCTCCTCGTCATCAATGCCTTCGGCCGCCTCCCCAGGCTCCTCCTCCTTGTCATCAATGCCCTCGGCCACCTCTTCATGTGCCTCCTCCTTGTCATCAACGCCCTTGTTTGCCCCTTCGGGCTTCTCCTCCTTGTCATCAGCGTCCTTGTCCTCCTCTTCAGGCTCCTCCTCATCATCAACACCCTTGTTCTGCTCTCTAGACTCCTCCTCCTTATCATCATTGCCCTCGGCCACCTCTCCAGGCTCCTCCTCCTTCTCATCAATGCCCTTGTACTGCTTTCCAGGCTCCTCCTCGTCAAGATCCTTGTCCACATCTCCAGGCTCCTCCTCGCCATCAGCGCCCTTGTTTGCCTCTCCAGGTTCCTCCTCATCATCAAGACCCTCCTCTGCCTCTCCATCTCCAGGCTCCT
Organism: Carlito syrichta; assembly: GCF_000164805.1. NCBI lineage: Eukaryota > Metazoa > Chordata > Mammalia > Primates > Tarsiidae > Carlito > Carlito syrichta. The sequence continues at coordinate 11,272 of NW_006952478.1, read as the reverse complement.
CCTCCTTGTCATCGACTCTCTTTTTTGCCTCTCCAGGCTCCTCCTCCTTGTCATCAATGCCCTTGTTTGCCTCTCCAGGCTCCTCCTCCTTGACATCAACGCCCTCAGCCACCTTTCCAGGCTCCTTCTCGTCATCAATGCCCTTGTTTGCCTCTCCAGGCTCCTCCTCCTTGACATCAACACCCTTGTTTGCCTCTCCAGGTTCCTCCTCATCATCATGACCCTCCTCTGCCTCTCCAGACTCCTCCTCCTTGTCGTTGGCTCTCTTTTTTGCGTCTCCAGGCTCCTCCTCCTTGTCAGCAATGCCCTTATTTGCCTCTCCAGGCTCCTCCTCCTTGACAATGACCTCAGCCACCTCTCCAGACTCCTCCTCCTTGTCATGAACACCCTTGGCCATCTCTACAGGGTCCTCCTCGTCATCAATGCCCTCGGCCACCTCTCCAGGCTCCTCCTCCTTGTCATCAATGCCCTTGGCTGCCTTTTCAGGTGCCTCATCCTTGTCCCTGTGCTTGTCCTCCTCTCCAAGCTTCTCCTTGCCATCAATGTCTTTGTCTTCTTCTCCATGTTTCTCTTCCTTGTCATCCTCGTCCTTGTCCTCGTGCTTCTTGTACTTATTTTTATCCTTGCTCTTGGCTGCCTCATCACTCAACTCATAACCTGGTTAGACAGCCAGAGGGTGTCTCAGACAACCCAGCGAGGGAGGCACAGGGGCTACCTCTACCCCACCCTCGTTGTGTAACCCACAGCTGGCCCTTCACCCATGGAGAATGATCTGCCCAAGATCTCGTCTAAGCTCTCAGTCCCATGCCGCAAGAATCCCCTGGCTTCCTCAGAGTCACTCACCTTCCACAGGGAGATCAATATGAGTCAGCTGGGCCTGCAGCTTCTGGTTCTGCTCTTTGGCGATTTTCAGGCGCTCCTGTGGGTGGAGAGGAGTGAGAAGGCCCAGGGTGGCCAGGCCCTCCCCCTCTGGCCCCCTCCCGGCCCCTCCCTCACCTGGGCCATTTGCAATTCCTGGCGGGCCATCTCAGCCTTGGCCTTGCTCACAACTGACTCTTGTTTTATCTGTTCTATGACCTGCACATGCAGGAGCATTTCTCTGTGCAGTGCCTCCTTCTCAGAGACCAGCTGCAGGTAGGCGGCCACCTGCTGCTGGTAGCCAGCCACCTGCTGCTGGTAGGCAGCCATGTACTGCAGGAGACAGGTCAAACACTGGTCTCGTTGTTCCAGTAGCTTCTGAGCCTCCTGGTTCTTCTGGTCCATCTGCAGGAAGATCCCGGGCATGAGGGCAGGTGGTGCCTGCTTCCAGATCCCAAGCCCATAAATAGGGTGGCAGAGACACTGTCATTTAACTCATAACCTAGCAGAGCAGCCAGAGACAACTGCAAACAGAGACCTTCTGGCTGCCCCGCTCCTGGCCTAAGTGACTACTCCCCTTATCCAGAACCCCATGGTGTCTTCACCCAGACTCACATCCCATCACTTTCTTTCCTATCACTTTAACTGCAGACCACAGATGGGTGGAATAGGACAGGGAACCGACCAACAACTACTGTTAGCTGCACACTAAATCACTACTTTACATAAACTATTTTTTTTTTTTTGAGTTAGAGTCTTACTCCATAGCCCAGGCTGGAGTGCAGTGGCATACTCACAGCCACCCTGGTGTCAAATTGCTAGGCTCGAGCGATCCTTCTGCCTTAACCTTCCAAGTAGCCAGAACTACAAGTACATACTACCATGCACAGCTAATTATTTATTTATTGTAGAGAAGAGGTCTTGTCAAGTTGCACAGGCTGGTGTTGAACCTGCAGACGCAGGCAATTCACTCACTTTGGCCTCCCAAAGTGCTGGGATGACAGGGTGAGCCACTGAGCCCAGCCTACATGAACTATCTCATTTAAGTTCAACACCTCTATGAGGAAAATGCTCACTTCTTTTTTGTTTTTTGTTTTTTTAGTTAAGGTCTTATTCTGTGGTCCACTATGAACTGCAGTGGCACGATCAGGGCTCGCTACAACCTTGACTGCAGGGGCTTAGGTGATCCTCGTGAGCTGGGCCTACAGGAACATGCCACCACATCTAGCTGATGTTTTGGGGTTTTTTTGTAAAGTCAAATTCTTACTATGCTGCACAGGATGATCTTATACTCCTAGGCTCAAGAAATCTTCCCAGGCTTAAACAGTTCTCCTGCCTTGGTCTCATACAGTGCTAGGATTCCAGGCATTAGCCCCCGTGCCCAGGATAACTTCCTTTTATGTTAAGGAAACCAAGGCTTAGAATGCGAAGTACTTGACTGGTGACCAGAAAAGCTGAAGCTAGAATCCAGCTTGAATTCAGGGAGCCTCCTAGTAACATTCTTTCCCTATTAGGGGGATTCCATGACTCTAGCCAAAATGATCATGTCCAGACCTTGGAGAAGCCCAGGAATACCCACCTGTAAAAGTTAGGAGAGATGGAAGCAAGAAACAATCACAGGACTGCTCTGCAGGCCGCTGAGGTCAACTCTCCCCAAGATTGGAGTGACCTCTGGCCTTCCCGGCACCTCCCCTCCCAAGGCTACTGCCCACATGCCACCCCTTCTCAAATGGGAAGGGTTACCATTTGGTTCAATTCTCTCTGATTGTGATGCAGCCAGCCCAACCTCTTGGCCAGCTCTTCCTTTTCTTGCTGTTCCTCATACAGTGCACTGCTGAGTTCCATATTTTCATTCGTCTGTAGAAAAAAAGTAATCAGTGCAGCAGGTCAGCAACCACAGTGGATGGAAACGAAACCTGGTGTCCACCTTCCACAGTACAGAAATGTGGGGGGCAGACTAGAGAGTCATCCTCCCTCCCCAAAGTTCAGAGCAGGACTCTGGCTCACATGGTGCCTTCAAGGGTACCAGTTCAAGGGAGGGCTCTGAGGGCAGGGAGGAGGGCAGGCAGCCAGGAGCAGCGCACCAGTTTTCTCAATTCACTGTCCATCAGATCCAGCAGATCCTTAAGCAGGTCATTCTGGAGGAGCGTGCGGCTGATGTTGCTGCGGTCGCTCAGGATGGAATCCAGCACCTGCCTGTGCCGCTTTGCCTGCCCTTCCCAGTGCGTGGCAGCCCACTGCAAATCCAGCAGCTGCTCCTCGTGCTCCTGGTTCAGGCGGCTCAAACTCTCATTTTCTTCCACCTGGGCCTGGAGCTGTCCTGCCAGGCTCTCCAGTTCCGCCCGCAGCTGCTGGGTCTCTGCTTGCAGCTGCTGTTCTACCTCAGAGGGCCCTGCTGGGGACTCCGGATGGCAGGATTCAGCTGACAAAGGAAGCATGCAATAAAGGCCTCTGGATTCTCAAACACCCTCTTCTTGGTCTTCAGATCCTAATCCAGACACCTGACCTCAAACCTTGGCTTCCTAAACTGGTATTCCTCACACCTGAACGATGGCCAATCTTTCAAGCCTCTTTTTTTTTAAGAGTCAGGAGTGACCCAATCTGGAGGGCAACAGCATGATCACGGCTCACCGCAGTCTCAACCTCCTGGGTCAGGGTGAACCTTTAGCTTCAATCTCCCAAATAGCTGGTATTACAGGAATGAACACCACACCTGGGTAATTTCTTTTTATTTTCTGTACAGATGAGTTCTTACTATGCTGCTTAGACTTGTCTCAAACTTCTGGGCTCAAGTGCTCCTCTTGCCTCAGCCTCCCAAAGTGCTAGAAATACATGCGTGAGCTATCATGACTGCCCTCCAAATGTAGAATTCGTTATGGTTTTGTTCCCAAGACAACATGGATGGCTGACAATAGGCACAGCCTGCTTGTTGCAGATGGAAACACCAGGATGACAGAGAAGACAAGACCTGCCATCTACTGGCATGGACCTCTTTCCATCTGCCCCAAAGCCACCCACTCATCTTACTGAGCCTTTTCAGAATATTCCCACAGCCTCTGACACCCGCTCTGCTCCCAACCCTCCCAGCCTCAGTTCACCTGTCTGCATCTTCTCTGGCTCCATCTGTCGCAGACAGTGTTCATTCTCCTCCTGTGGTGTGCTCACCTGCCCAAAACATGGGAGGGGGAGTTATGGAGGGAGGGGATGGTGGATTGACAGGCCACATCTCCCTGCTGCCCCACCACCACATAACCACAACATGTGTCCATCTCTGGTGGTGCTCCACAGCAAGAGATGCCACATGCCCAGAAAGACCAAGTGACCCAGCTATGGGAGTGTCGAGGGGTCAGCCCTCACCCGACGTGACATTTTCTTCAAAGTTTTAGAGCTCCCAATCTGGTCCAATATCATCATCTTACAGAGTAGGAAACTGAGGCCCAGGAGAGAAAGTGGTTTTTATGTGATCACCCAGAAGCTGGTAACAAAGACGGGCTTAAACTATCTTTTCCAAATCCTAGTGCCCTTTCTCTGAACATTCTGGGCACTTTTGCTGCTTCCTAGAGGGACAGCTTGAAGGCAAGTGACTTTCTCACTAACTGGAATCCCCTTGAGGCTTGGAATTAGGAAAATCAAATAGCAACTGTTGACACCATGCCCCGTACCAGTGACTCATATAAAAACAAATTCAAATTCTCATTGAAACACATTATTACCCCATTTTACAGATGGGAAAACAGAGGCCCAAACAGTGCAACCAATTTTCTCTTGATCCTATTACTAGGGGAGGGAGAGATAGAATTCTAATCCAGCCTTTTATTTTATTTTTAGAGAGATGGGGTCTTGCTGTGCTGCCCAGACTTGTCTAGAACTCCTAATTCAAGGTTTCCTCCCACCTTGGCCTCCCAAAGTGCTGGGATTACAGGCATGAACCACCACACAAGCCAAACCCTGGATTAGGTTAGCCAACAATACCCAACACTTCTTCCTCAATCTTCTTACCCACCACCCTCCATTGCCCTGTAAGCCCCCTATTCCCAGGAGCCTGATCAGCCAAGACTCACATCCTCAGGTAGCCGGCAACTGCCGGAAGTGGTCTGAGGGTTGGTGCCAGTTTTTACGTTTTGCCTTGTCTTCGCTCCTGCAGGAACAGCAGGGCTGTGTTTCTGCTGGTACTCCTTGAACTGTGAAAAAGAAGAGCAGTATGAGAACTATAGGCCCCTTTATTCCCATCTTACCTGAGAACGTTTTTTGTTTTATTTTGTTTCTTATTTTGGAGTCAGGGTCTCACTATGCCGCCCAGGCTACAGTGCGGTGGCACCCTCATGGCTACTGCAGCTTTAACCTTCTGGGCTCAGGTGACCCTTCCACTGCAGTCTCCCAAGTGGCTGGGACCATAGGCATGCACCACCACGTCTGGCTAATTTTATTTTCTGTAAAGATGAGGTCTTGCTATGCTACCCTGGCTGGTCTCAAAATCCTGGGCTAATCTGCCCCCTCCCAAGTGCTAGGATTGCAGGTGAGCCACCATGCCTGAGCACATAACAAGACCTCATGTTTACACAAAAGAAAAAATTAGCCAGGTGTGGTGGTGTGAGCCTGTTGTCCCAGCTACTCAGCAGGCGGGGTAGAAGGGTCTCCTAAGCTCAGGACAAAGTTGTTCTGAGCTGTGATTATGCCACTGCACTCCAACCTGGGCAACAAAGATAGATCTCAACTCTAATAATAATAATTATTAAAAAACAGTACTGTAATCCCAGTACTTTGGGAGGCAGACAAAAGGATTGCCTGAGCTCAAGGTTTCAAGACAAACATTGGCAACTTGGCGAGACCTCATCTCTACAATAAATCAAAAAAAAGCAGCAGGGTGTGGTGGCTTGCACCTGTGGTTCCAGAGTGAGACAACTCAAAAAAACCCTAAAAACTAGACACTGAGGCCCTTTCTGTTTTATCTGTTAAGGCTGCACAGCAGAGGTGTAGGGAGGAGGTGCAACAACCAGAGAAACCAGAAAGGGGGTGAGAAAATCCAGGAGTCTGGGCCCTAAGATCAAAGGTCATGCTGGCAGCAGTAATCAGTCCCTAGAGGGAGTGTGAGGTATCCACCTTCCACTCAATCGCATCGACCCCTGACCCCTGGTGGCCACTTCGCCATGGGGGAGGGGATCGCAGGTCCAGGACCCAGTTATCGGAGATGGGAGCCTGGGGATCCCCTGACTGGGGCAGTAGGAGAGGGCCAAGTTTGGGGGGGGGGGGACCCCGGGAGTCACCTGACCAAGTCTCCTGGGGTGACTGGCAAGGGCACGGGCTGGGGTACTGAGGGGCGGGGCTGCCTGAAAAGATCTTGGTTGGGGAAGCGCAGGGGTGCCCAGGGGGCTAGCCCATGTGCCTCAGGAGTGGCAAGCACAGACTCGACCACAGTTGCCACGTTGGAGGGCGATCAGGCTGGCTCAGGGCACCAAGACCCCGTGGGTTTACCTTCATTTTGGCCTGAGCCAATCCGCTCCGTCGGGTTTCTTCCGACCTCACGGGAAAGGGGGGGCCAGGAGGGGGATAATAATGGGAGGGCCACATCACCGACCTCACGGGAAAGGGGGGGTCAGGTGGGGGATAAGAGGAGGGCCACATCACCGCGATCTCGGCAACCACTAGGAAACTATTTCCAATGGGCACCGCTGCAGCTGTGAGTGTGAGCCAGACCTGCCCAGGCCAGGGCTATATATAGGCAACAGACCTTGGAATGTGGAGGGCGTGTCACGAGTTCTCCCATCCCATTGGCCAACCAGGATGACAGATACAAAGAGAGGCGTGGCCAGGCCCTGAGGATAGAGCCTAGACACAATGAAAGCCGCCTCTGCCCACCCTGGGTACTCTCCCGCCAGATGCGCGCGCAGCTTTCTGAGCGACAGTTATGGAGACCCTAATGGTTTCCGTTACCGGGAGATCTGAGAAACCGCTCTCAGGCCCCCACCCTGGGCCCTCTTACGTTTATTGACCCCCACCGCCCCGGAGCCTCGGACCCCAGGGCTCCGGAGTGGTCGGTAGAACAGACAGCGGGGGGTGGGGGGGGATGCCTCACTACGCAGCTCCTGCCTCTGACATCCCTGCCACAGATTTTGTCCCGCAAGTCACCTCCAGGAACCTCCAACCCGTCCTCCAGGGGTTGCCTCTCTCAGAGTGCCCCTCTCCTGATCCGGAAGTGTTTCAGCCCCATCCCAGCCTGATAGTGTCCGTTGCTCCGTTTCGCTGCTCCTGCTCCCCGGCCCGCGGTGCCCCTTTCCTCCGGGAGTGGCTGTCTGTCCCAGCCACCTTTCCCGTCGGAAGTGGACGAACCCACATGGCCGCAGGACCTTTCAACCCCCGGTATGTCGGGGTCCCCACCCGTGGAAGTCCCTGCTGCCCCGCCCTGTTCTCCATCCCAACAGCTGCTCACCCCATCGGCTCTCTTCATGGTCTTCTGCTAGTTGCTCAGGCTAGTCTCGAACTCCTGGGTTCAAGCGATCCTCCTGCCTCGGCCTCCCCCAGTGGGGTAACAGGCGTGAGTCACCATGCCTGGCATTTTCGGTTTTTTTGAGACAGGGTCTCATTCTGTCACCCATGCTGGAGTGAGGTGGCACAACCCTGGCTCCATGCAGCCTCGACCCCCTGGGCTCAAGCAAAAATCTGTGTTGGCCAGGGGCGGTGGCTCATGCCTGTAATCCCAGCACTTTGGGAGGCCGAGGCAGGAGGATTGCATGAACCCAGGAGTTCAGAACCAGCCCAAGCAACATAGTGAGACCTCACTTCTGACAAAAAAGTCAGAAAATTAGCTGGATGTGGTGGCGGTCACCTGTAGTCTGAGCCTTTCAGGAGGCTGATGTGGAAGGATCATTGCAGCCTAAGAGGTTGAGGCTGCAGTGAGCTGTGATTGTTTCAGTGCACTCCAGTCTGGGCAACAGTGAGATCTCAGGTCAAAACCAAATGTGTTTTCATCCTTATGATTGCTTTTTAATTACCAAAGTCATAAATACGCAATAAAACATTTAAGCAGTATAGAGGTAATTAAAGTACAAGTACTCCTCCATTCACTCTTCCTCAGCCCACTCACTCTTAAAAAATAACCATTGTTAATGGTTTAATGGCTGGGTGCAGTGGTTCATGCCTGCAATTTCAGCACCTTGAGAAGCCAAGGCAGTAGATTTGTTTGAAGCCAGGGTTTGAAACCAGCCTGGGAAACAGAGTAAGAACCTGTATCTACAAAATTTAAAAATAAAAAATTAGTTGGGCATGGTGGCAGAATGATCACCTGAGCCAAGCAAGGAGAGGCTGTGGTGCCTGTGATCATGCCAATGCACTCCAGCAAGGGCAACAGAGTGAGTATGACTCAAAAAAACAAACAAACAAAAAAAAAAACACCAAAAAACCAAGTAACAAAACAAAACAAAACAAAAAACAAAACAGAACAAAACAAAAACCATAATCCTGGTGTGTGCCTTATCTTTTTTCTCTAAACACTATAGTAGCTGACTCCTCAATTCCTGGTGACTTCTCATCTCCTGGTGACTTCCAAGTTCTACAAGGCAGACATGCTTCATTTGTGAAATTAGAGACTCAGTGAGGTGTCTCTAGGTTCATAGGGAGCAAAGGGGTTTGGGTCTGGAACCCTTGTGTTTGTCCACTTAGAAAGTCAGTTTTAGCCAGGTGGCAGTGGCTCCCACCTGTAATCTCAGCAGTTTAGGAGGCAGAGGTGTGAGGACTGCCTGAGCCAATGGGTTTGAGACCAGCCTGGGCAACTTGGCGAGAACTCGACTCTACAATAAATAAAAAAATTAGCCAAGTGATGACAAGGTGAGCCGGGGGCGACTGATCTTCAGGGGACCGGACTGGCAGAGTCAGGCTTAGACCCTACACAGGTTTGGAGTGGAATGGACCACTCAACAGGGAGAAGGTGGTTTGGCTGGACTAGGGAGCTTGGGGCTGAGTGCCCTGGAAAGGGTGAGCAGGGCGCTGGATGCTCCTCCCAGACCCCATGACCCAGCAGCATTCCTGTTTTCTGTTCCAGGGCATGCCGCCTCCCCTGTGGCCCCCACAAGCCCATGATACAAGTCCAGCTGCAAGATTTCTGGTTAATCCCTGCACCCTGGTCCCCTAGACATCTGCAGTCCAAGGGAAATGCCACGGCTGCTTCCAAGCTGAGGGACAATGAGCAAGGGTGCCCTGAAGAGTCACCACACAAAGCCCTCCCTGCCCACAAGGGCATGCAAGAACCCCCCGCCACCTCCCTCCCCTGTTGCTGGTCTCTTTTAAGAATGAGTCCTGTTGGCTTCCACAGCTGGATTCCAAAGGTGATCAGAGAGCCCAGGGAGGGCTGAGGGTGGGCTTGTGGTAACAAACACCAGCTGGCCAAGGAGTGGGGGAAGGATCTTCTTCCTGAAGGGGCTGTTGGATGCTAGGGCCCTCTCAATAGGGGAGTGGGCCTCTGGGTGGGGGCCTGCAACTAGGGTCCCCAAGTCCCTCACTAGGTAGGTCCTTGACTTCTCCAAGTCAGTCCTGAGCAGGGACCTCACCTCCCCAATTTGGGTGGTGCCCTTTGTCATCACCAGCAGGGGTGCCACGCCATCTGAACCTCATGATTCCAACCCTAGCCTCTACCATAGCATGGAGGACCCCTGGAAGGGATAGAGTATGGGTGTGGGTTTCATCCTGGCAGCCTCCACAGACACATTTGATTTTATTATTTATTTAATTATCTCAGTATAGAGGTAATTAAAGTAGAAATAAATACCAGCATGGTGCTTGTGCGCCTATGCTGAGGTCTCTTGTACGGGGCCAGTGGACCTGGAACTGAGGACCTGAGATGGCTACTCTTGGGGAAAGGGAGGCTGTAACAAGAGGGGTCTCCCTTGTCTTTCTACCTGGGAATTGGGTCTTTCTTGAGTTCTTGTGTACATTTGAGTTTAGCTGTATGTGAAAATCGGCTCTGAATAGTGTGTGTGTGTGTGTGTGTGTGTGTGTGTTTCATAGGTGAGTGTGCTGGGTTTTGAGCATCTAGGTGTTTTGGAACATGTGGGTCTGCATTTGTATCTGGGGGTGGGAGTGAAATGTATGCATTTGTGGTGGGACTCTGGGTGTGTGTGTCTGTGCTTGGGGTGTAAGCAGTGGTGGGGGAGATGAGGGAAGGTGTGATTGGGAAGTTGAGAATATGTGGCTGCATTTGGGCTGTGAGGATGGGTGGTCTTCGATTGCGAGTTATGTGTGTCTGGCTGTGTGTGTGTGTGCACTTGTGATATGCATGTGTGATTGGAGCATGGATTCTAGAGTGATGGCTTAGGTGTGCTGCTGCATTGTGAGTTTAAGGGTGCATGTGTGTTGAGTGTGAGTAGGCGTTTGACCTAGGACAACGGGGGACATGGAGGTGGTCCAGGCTGAGAGGCCTGGGAGGCCTGTCCCTCTCCTCCACCTGGCCTCCAGTCCTCAGGATTTTGGGGTGAGGGAGGCCCTCAGGGCAGACAGGCAGTTGCCCACATCCCAAGCCCCCACTGATCCCCCATTTGTCCAATTTCTACCACCCTCCCCCATCACCCACACCCCCCAACATCAGAGTGGCACTCTCACTTATTTACTGTTTTCTTTGTTTCAGTTTCTTTGTCTATCAAATGGGTATGCTAAATACTACCTCAGAGGTCTATTATAAGGAGCAAAATTGTGATTGGGCATATTCATTATTAAACACCCTTCTGTTTTTTTTAGCCCCTCTCCCTATATTTCCTTATCACAGGAAAAAGTGGGCTGAATTTGTTTGTCTGAATGACTGTATCTTTCTTATGACACCTAACATTTGCTATTTTGTATTTTGTGATTATACTCACTTTCTAATGCTCTTCCCTTTAACAACCACCCCCCAACACACACACACTCACACACACACACACACACACACACACACACACACACAAAACTATCAGGTTCAGAACGAGTTAAATCTGTAAACTAGGCAACTGGTAATGTCCGTGAGATCAATCTCCTTTTCTATCCCCATTCTCATTATTTCTCAATCATCCAGCCATTTCCCTCTGTGTCTGATCTTCCCTAATACCTTTGCAATAATTTTCTGGGAGAAGAGTGATGCCCAGGAGCTCTTCCAGGAATTGCACACGGCAGCAAGTGGTGAATTCCCAGTATGATTAAACAAAGCAGGGCTGCCTTCCCCACGTGTCACCCAATTAAATAGCTACACAGTAAATCACTCAAGAGAATCCCGCTGATGTCAGAAGGAGAGACTCAATTACAGTCTCTGGGCCAGCTTATTGTTATTTATAACACAGCATTCTGACTGGCTAGCCAGGGAGGAGAGATGTTCATGTTTTAAGTACTGCCTATTAATCGAAATACCTTGGTTTCCGAAACTGTCTGGAATCCCCAGCCATTACAACACCAGGAA
>NW_006952477.1:0-5039 GCF_000164805.1 Carlito syrichta | reverse complement strand
AAAAAAAAAAATTAGATGAATCAAATATGTGCTCTCCTCATTTATGTTAAGAATGATTATAAATAACACATTACAGCATATTTGTGTATCAACAAAATGTATCATTATATTATTTTACAGTAAAAACTCCCCAATGGTATTTAAATCACAACTGATTGTGGTCATTTTTGTATTCTTGGTAAACCTTCTGTTTAGTAAATCACACAAAGACCCCATCCGATCAACAAAGTTATCAGTTTATGAACAAAAGGCCCAAGATTATGACAGGAGTCCAGATTCTCTGCTAAGCATCAGCAGTTGAGGACAGTTGAACTCCAGAATTGTGAACTCTGCACTGCTGTGGGGATGCCCCTCCTGTGCTCCCCAGGCTTCAGTACAATTTGACAAATGACAACACTTTGCATATTTTGGTGTTTGAAATTATAAGGAAGATATTCGGATTATGATATTCCAGAAAATGGCCAGCAAATCCCAGGAGGGGGCATAATCTGTTACCAGAAGCACAGCAGGATTAAGATTTCTCTCAACAGACAATAAGGGTTCTACCTACGTTTATGAATGCCACAGAACAGGGCTCATCCAACTTTGTCACATTTATATAAGAGAAATATAAACACTATGCAAACGTCTGTTTATCAGAATATTTCTAATTTGAGGTTAATTTTAATAAGAGCAAAGCAAATGTAGGAAACAGTGCAGGAAAGTTCAGCAAGTTGACTGACATTACATCACATTTAAATGCAAAGAGGTTAGATACCAGGTTTTCTATCTTACAGAATCAGTTCAATTTCACTGTGGATGGAAATGATTCATTTCCTTAATATCTCACATGTATAGATAGTGCTTATAATTTTTATGAATAGTTTATAAAATATACATTTAGAGAGAGGCTTGTAAAAATTGTTCTTATGTAACTCTCATATTTTGATAATGATGGTGGGGGTCACTGTGTAGTCAATTTATAAATTGTGCATCAATTATTACTGGCTAATGTATTTTTAAATATTTTATGTTAGTTATTATGAGCTCCATACAATAAATTCTAGTGAGCCACTTGAAGTTTTTCTTTACTTTTCAAGTATATTAAATACTAAAATTTCTAGGAAACACACTTTCAATTCCGTGTCAAGACATAACATGTTCCATTTGGCTCACCCTTTTGATTGGTCCTTTCCAGTTATCTATAAAATTGAGTGACTGTCAATCTCAAAAGCAGTGTTAGGTTTTCATGATACAATTTACATTGGATATGACAAGTATTTAATTTAACTTCTCTATATATACACTATGCCAATACCCATTCTTGAGATCCCTAAAGCTATCACAAACTAAACAGTAGCAGGTGGATATTTATGGATGTCTCAACTAGAAAAACAGGCTTACATGATGGTATTACATTTTAGTCATTTTTTTTTTGAGTTGGAGTCTCACTCTGTCGCCCAGACTGGAGTGCAGTGGCCGCTCCTGGCCACCGCAGCCTCGACCTGCTGGGCTCCGGCGATCCTTCTGCCTCAGCCTTCCAAGCAGCCGGAATTACAGGCATGCGCTACCATGCCCAGCTGATTTTTTGATTTATTGTAGAGATGAAGTCTCGCTGCCCAGGCAGGTCTCGAACCCGCGGGCTCAGGCAATCCACTCACCTCAGCCTACCAAAGGCGTGGGATTACAGGCTGAGCCACCGAGCCCGGCTCATCATTGTTACTAGTTCACATATTTTTCTTATTTTCTAAAAGCTTGATGATACACCTCAAAGAAAGAATAAGGAGATCTTTTATTTGAATAATAGCTCATGCAATTTACTCTTCAGATATAAATGTTCTTTGTTTTAATACTGAATTTTTCTTTTTTTCAGATCAAATATATAGGTTTGCTTAAAACTTAATTCTCACCTTGAGTATGCAAAATGCAAACTCCACAAAATGTTCATTTTTTTGTTTTGTAGTTTACAAATATACAAAATAGAAGTTTGCTTAAATTTATATTACACATTTATTAAGGCAAAGAACCATACAGAAATAACATTTGTTCAGCTTAATGCATATTTGGGGATAACTATTGTACAAATTATTGCACATCCAAAACCACAGTGCATAACAGACCATTGCATAAAAATGCTACAGAAATAAACCAGGCATATTTACCTGACTTAGGTCATAAATGTAGATCGGGAGACAAAAATAGATTTTCCTTGTCAAAGTATGCAGCAGTTTGAGAACTTTGGCTTCCTCATTTGGTACCTTTAGAATCAAGACTCACCAAGCACCATTAATTTAGGCTATTAAAACGCATTTTCTGTACCTGTATTTCTTTGTTTTCTTCTAACATAATAATAATGGCTTTTAGAAGTCAAAGAGAATACAAGGTGATCTTTTATGCATACATTGCCTCAAAACACAACTCAAAGGGATTTTAGTCTTCCCTCCCCCAACTCACAGATCTAATTAATACCCTGATATCCACAACTTCCAGTCACTCCCTTGCATTTTGTAAGTCGGATTTAGAATTGGAATGACAGAAGATCCAGTCACAGACCCCACCTGTTCTTTGATTTTTGTCTTTTGGATTCCTCATTTTTCCTGATTATCCATTCACAAGTTGACTCAGTTGAGAACTGGACCATGATTGTAGTGCTTTTCAGTTAGACTCTTTCCTTCATCAGGAAGACAGTGTGAAAAATTTAAAAATGCTGAATTATCTTATGGTAGTGTGGGTCATATCCACTGTTTTGGGTTTAAAAGGGCCTCTTCATGTCTAAGACAAGGTGGTCTGACCCGGAAAACATCTGGTCACATTTCTGGCACTTCAACGGATGGTACCCGGCCTGATCAGTTCATATGAGTGAGCACATTTTCTCCCACAGCCGTCCCAGTCACAGTGGTAAGTCACCTGTGTGGATTCTAAGGTGTGCCTTGAGATGAAAACTCACTGTGTAAGTTTTGCCGCAGCCCATGTAATCACAAGTGTGGATGGTGGTCCTTTTCTTCCCCTCTTTGTCTTGGGTTCCTCCAGCATGCAGGAGCCGGGTGGCATGAACTCTTGGTAATAGAGTGGCAGGATTTGTGGCTGCTTCTGGTCGGGTAGGAAGGGTGGATAGTTGGACCTGGGGTGGGGATGGAAGCCTGGGGAAAGCGGCAGTGCAGGGAGGCAGTCCCTGCTGTCCAGCCGCTCTTCAGGACCCAGGGTCGGGACAGTCCTGCTGGGGAGCTTCCACCCTAAGGGGAAGTCGTGTGCAGCCTGTGGCCATTGCTGAGAAGGGGTCCAGCGCCCAAGTGTGTGCACGAGGAGAACGCCTCCTGCTTGATATTGGGCCATATGAGTGGTGGCTCGCAGTTGTAGGGCGACACCAGTACGGGATGGCTGCCATCAGGGCTGCCTCTGCAAATACTGATGACGACAGGTTGCCTATTCCCTGCCAGGGGCGCTCGGCTATGCCTTCAACATAAACTTGCCTATCGGTCCGCCATCTGGCGGCTGCGGCTGCTGCTGATACGGCAGAATATACGCAGGGTCCAATTCTTGCCACAGGAGCTGGGCCACAAAGCCGCCAGGGAGGGGCTCAGTAGTTGACGTCCGCCAGGCTAAGGACGCTGTCAGAGGAGGCACAGAATTCCGGCCAGAGCGGAGGCCTCCACCGGTGCCGCCCAGGGCTACGCCAGGGTCACTCCCGTCCGGATCGGATACCAGAAGCTGCAGGTGGAGGGCGCACTTGTCCGGCTGCTGCTCCCCCGGGAGGACGAGGATGAGACGGACGCCGATGAGGACACGGCGGCGGCCACCGGTTCTTGACGGGGCAGTGAGTTGGGCAGGATAAGGTCCAGGTCCAGGAGTTTCTGTAAGTCCTCCGTCTCCCTCGGGGGTAGGAGCGCCAGACTGCCATCGTGGCAAGCCGTGCCGGCGCCGCTGCCCTCCAGGTCTGTGGCCAAGGTTGCCACTGCCAGGGCGTAGGGGCGGCCAGGAAGAGCCAGGGGAAGTCGCTTCATACGGGAGAGCTCGTCCTGCCGGTGGTTACTCGGGGCACCTGCCGGATGGAGTGTCTTCTCTCCTCCCGCTGGACCGGACGCGAACGCGGAGAAGGACTGGAGCAGCGCGACGCTGACAGCCACGTCAGACTCGCCAGATGACTGCCTCATTAACGTGGGGGTACAGAAGATCCTTGGGAACCTGAAACACTGGCGTACCCAAACCCCAAAGTCAACGGAGAAAAAAAGACTTAGACATGAAGCCAAAACCCAAAACCCCAAATTGTCCGAGAACCTTCTCCTTTGGATTCGATATAAATGGTAGACCTCCTTTTGAAAAGTTTCTTGGTATACAAAAGTTCTTGTTAGAAAAGTTGTCAACTCGTATAAAAATGGACAACCAGAGAGGCGAGTGAGTAGCTCCAGCGGGCGGGCTGTCCGCTCTTCGACACAGCAGAGTCGCCCCCCGCAGTCGCGCCAGCCGCGGCTGCTGCCATGGGCGCGGGGACGGCGGCGGGGGCGGTGGGCGGGCGGCGCTGCCAGGCGAGACTGGCGCGGTGGAGAGGAACTGTGAGCTGGGCGGTGTGGCCGGGCACGGGGTCCCGGGGGCTGCGCGGGACGGCCGCGGCCGTGGGCGCTGGGCATGGGCTGGTGGATGGGTGGGGAGCCGGACGGAGGGGAGAGGGGCGCTTGGCGATGCCTGCTGCCGCCGCCACCCACCACCGCCTCTGCTCCCTGAGCGCCCGCAGATGTGCTCCAGGTCTCAGGCAGGCGACTGCTTACTGCGGAAGTTTTCTACCAGTACCACTGTAAAAGGAGATGTTTCTATTCTGACTATGCAATGATTTAAAGCCAAGAGGTTAATGATTTTGCCAGTTTCCAACAAAAATCATTTCGAACTGTAGAAAAACAAATTCCAAATCCAATAGGGACCTTAGTTTGGATGCCTTCTGAAACAGGGAGGCATTTTCCTATGACTGAGTAATCATGACAGATCTTTTGATTCCCATTTGTGCTATTAACATTTAGTTGCTATGGTACAGGTCACAGAGAGTGGCACACTTCATGGCACTTCTTCCT
>NW_006952476.1:0-792 GCF_000164805.1 Carlito syrichta | reverse complement strand
TAATTCTGCCTTCAAAATTGACAAATACAGTGTTTCTCATATAAATCCTGCATGTTTTATTCTGCTAAATTGAAACTTGTTGAGATTCCTGATCTATATGATTCTTAGATGACTGAACCTTGAGATTCAGTGTATGTAAGTGCTATTCAGAAGACAGAATGCATAATGAATCTTAAAAATTTTAGAAAATAAAACAGTATCTTTGTTTAATACAGCTTTTTCCATTCTTAAAATTTGTGTACATTTTCTTGGTGCACTCTGTATTTTCTGCTTGTTAGTTTTGGTTAAAAGTTACAGATGTGTAATCCTTACAGAAAAGTTTCCCTTAAATATTTGAAGGAAATATAAAATCTCATTCCCTTTATATTTTAACCCAATTTATATTTTGAAAAGAGTATTTCCATTGAATCCCCCAGAATTTTTGCTGCCTAAGACATCATGCCGTACTCTGCAACAAAGTATCTGATTAATCTGATACTTTAACCACCAATAATTTAAAATCAGGAAAACAGAAAAAAGAGAATTAGGGGCCCAATATATATAAACCAAAATAACATGGAGATTTACAATGTATTAAGTATTTGGGCTCCACATTAGTATAAAAATTTAGATAATTGAAATTTCTGGAAAATTGATGATGATCTTAGCTAAAGCAATGTTCAAATCCTGTTAGAAAAACGGCTCAAAGGTTGTGACATAATACTAAAAATATCCAAATGTTTCTAAACAAATGAAAGTGCTAATTTAGTATGTGGTTGTGCTATAAAAATGCTCCAATAGGATTCGGTGACC
>NW_006952475.1:0-726 GCF_000164805.1 Carlito syrichta | reverse complement strand
GAGGTCTTCAGGATATATTCCCAGTAGGGGGATTGCGGGGTCATATGGGAGGGTGATATTTAGAGCTTTTAGGAATCGCCACACTGCTTTCCACAGAGGGTTGCACTAGTTTACACTCCCACCAACAGTGTAGAAGTGTTCCCTTTTTGCCGCACCCTCTCCAGCAGCTGTTATTTTTTGAGTTGTTGATAATTGCCATTCTGATTGGAGTTAGGTGCACACGTATGTTTATCACAGCATTGTTCACAATAGCAAGAACCTGGAAGCAACCATGCTGCCCATCAAAAGAGGACTGGATTAAAAAAATGTGGTACATATACATGATGGAATACTACACAGCAAAATCATGAATTTCGCAGCAACCTGGGTGGAACTAGAGTCTATAGCACTGAGTGACCTCTCACAGAAACAAAGATCCGAGTAT
The DNA here is from genome assembly GCF_000164805.1 of Carlito syrichta. Classification (NCBI taxonomy): domain Eukaryota; kingdom Metazoa; phylum Chordata; class Mammalia; order Primates; family Tarsiidae; genus Carlito; species Carlito syrichta. Next base: position 302 of record NW_006952475.1, on the reverse strand, counting down.
CACATGTTCTCATTCATATAATGGACCTTTAACATCCAATGTAATACTATAAGAAAATGAATGACAGTAGTGAGAAACTATGGGGGGGAGATGGGATTAACAGTAACAAATATCTGTCTGGGGATGGGGAAACACCCTTATCAACAGGGTGCCTGAATGAAACGTATTTGTATACCTAACCCATAACTGTACCCCACAAAACCATAATAAAAAATATTGATTAAAAATAATAATAATACAATAAAATAAAATAAGAAGAGAGCACTGAGATAGCCCACAGAATGGGAAAAAATACCTGCCAA
>NW_006952474.1:0-816 GCF_000164805.1 Carlito syrichta | reverse complement strand
TGTGGGAACTCCCGAAGTTCTCCGTCTACTGGCTTTTCAAGAGTGGTGGGGGAGAAAGCTAGTTGGGAAGAGCTAGGTCAGACTGGACTGCTCTCTAGCTCTTCACCTGTGCATGTAATTCTCTGCCCCAGTGGGAAACAGGAATGGGGAAGGGTCCCCTGGCCACTGGGGCCACAAGGCAGGGATGACCAAGCTGTCTTGTACAAAAGAGTTCACAAGTGGAAGAGGCATTGCTGGGGCAACAGATTTCTCCCCTGTCCTTCCCAGAGGCTGTTCATGCTAAAAAACTCAAGGGTTCACTCAGCAACAAGGTTTCCTCTATGGGCTAGGTCCAGTTGGTCAGCATTCCAGTTCCCCACCAGTGCACATGGTCAGCTACCCCAATGGGACTCAAGTGGGGAGACATCTCTCCTGGCCACTGTGGCGCCACTCCAGGAATGGCTGAGCCATCTTTTGCACAGGATTGTTCATGCAGGGAAAGAAGGGGGTGCCAGATTAAAGGGATTTCTTCCACCTTCCCTTACCTTCCCAGAGGTCGGCTGTTCGCAGAACTTAAAAGTCCATTCAGCAATAGGGTCTCTTGCTGAAGATTGTCCCAGACAGAGACTGGTTGGTAGCAGTGAAATTTGCCTTAAAGCTCCAGATTTCCCTTTCCTTTCCCACCTGGGAGTTGACTGCAGAATGCAGCCAGCCTGAGTCAAGTTCTCATGGCTCAGTTGAAGCTATTCAGAGCTCAAATGGCTGTCCAGCTCCATGTGCATTGTGCAGCTGTGCAATATCTAGGCCACTTCTCTGTGGAACTGGAGTCCCACAAGG
>NW_006952473.1:0-4510 GCF_000164805.1 Carlito syrichta | reverse complement strand
TAATAATGCCAGTAGAATCATAAGACACGACTAAGGCAAGTAGTATCATAAGACACTAATAAGTCAAGTAGTATCAGATGACACTAATAAGGCAAGTAGTTTCATAAGACACTAATAAGACAAGTACTATCAGATGACACTAAGAAGGCAAGTAGTATTTGATGACACTAATAAGGCAAGTAGTTTCATAAATCTCTAATAAGGAAAGTAGTATCATAAGACACTAATAAGGCAAGTAGTTTCAGATGACACTAATAATGCAAGTAGCATCAGACAACAGTAATAAGGCAAGTAGTGTCATAAGACACTAATAGGGCAAGTATTATCAGGCGACACTAATAATGCAAGTAGTATCATAAGACACTAATAAGTCAACTAGTATCATAAAACACTAATAAGTCAAGTAGTATCAGATGACACTAATAAGGAAAAAGAATCAGATGACAAGAATAAGGCAAGTAGTATCATAAGACACAAATAGGACAAGTAGTATCATAAGACACTAATGAGGCAAGTAGTATAAGACTACACTAATAAGGCAAATAGTATCAGATGGCACTCATCAGGCAAGGAGTATCATAAGTCTCCAATAAGGCATGTGCTATCATAAGACAGCAATAAGGCTAGTAGTATCAGATGAAACTACTAAAGCAAATAGTATCATAAGACAGTAATAAATCAAGTAGTATCATAAGACACTAATAAGTCAAGTAGTATCAGATGACACTAATAATTCAAGTAATATCATGAGACACTATTAAGGAAAGTAGTTTTATAAGACACCTATTAGGCAAGTAGTATCAGATGACACTAATAAGGCAAGTAGTATCATAAGATAATAATGCAAGTAGCATCATAAGACACTACTAAGGCAAGTGGTATCATAAGACACGAATAAGTCAAGAAGTATCAAACGACACTACTAAGGCAATTAGTGTAACAAGATACTAATAAGGCAAGTAGCATCATAAGACACTAATAAGGCAAGTACATTCATAATATACTAAAAAGACAAGTAGTATCAGGCGACCCTAATAAGGCAAGTAGTATCATAAGTCACTAATAAGGCAAGTAGTATCAGACGACACGATTAAGGCAAGTAGTATCATAAAACACAATTAAGGAAAGTAGTATCAGACAACACTAATAAGGCAAGTAGTATCAAAAGACACTAATAAGGCAAGTAGTATCATTAGACACTAATAAGGCCAGTAGTATCATTAGACACTATTAATGCAAGTAGTATCTTAAGACACTAATAAGGCAAGTACTATCATAAGACACTAATAAGGCAAATTAGTGTCATAAGATACTAATAATCAGTTTCTTTACTGATATGTGCTATGAGAAAGACAATAATGCTTGACAAGCTGATGGTGCAAATTTTTGCCCAAGAGATGCTGAATTTTATACTACCCCAAACAGCTTAATTTTTTTTATCAGTTATACCAGATGCTTTCTAAACAGCTCATATTTGGTACAAAAGGTTATGCTAAACCAACACAAGTAATTGTTGTTTAATTTCTGCTTCTGAACTGACACAGTATCTCCAGTGTATTCCTGAAATGTGAAAAGAAACCGAATCTTGTTACTGTAAAAAATGATACAACATGATAATGAAATAGGATGAGTATGTGCAATGATTGCTTGCCAATGGAAAAATTGCATTAAAAACTAATTCAGAGAAGTTGGATGAATCACCATGTATACGTGTTGCAACTTCTCATGAGCATCTGCATTTTCTTTGGGAAATCTGAAAAGAAACATGATTTATTTCCTGTAAGTTGATGATGCAATATGCCAAAAATTAGCATCAGTATAGATGATATTTGGGAATGGAAAAATTGAATAGAAAACCAATTTCAGCAATCACAGCTAAATTAAGAATTACACATGTTATACCTTATGATAAGCATTTGTACTGAACAAATATATGATTGTTTGGCTTGCTGCACTGACCATTGACCTCTGGTTTAATAATCACTGCAGGACAATGTTTCAGACTGATGGCTTTCCTCTTACCTGATCAGTTTTCCCATCACAAACAAGAGTCCTGAAAAGAGAGAAATAAAATCTTTCTTATCTGGTGTGTCATCTCATGACTGTCTCTGTGGTGATTTCCTGGGCCTCACTGGGAGAAGAGGGTGCTACATCTGGAGACAAATTTGGAGATGGTTGAAGATCTCTATGTGGCCTGAGGTGCTGAGAGCTAGGAGGTTGCCTAAGTGCAGGAAAGGGGGAAGTTGGAGGGAAGAAAATCTTCCTGCCTTAGCTGGAAAGCCCCGGGGAAAAGGTGTGTAAATGATGGAAACTTTCAAGGCATGGATTCAGCTGCAGAGGATTCCAGCTAGGAGCAGAGTAAAAATGCCTTCCATGAGAACTGAAGATGAAAAAAACTAGAGCCAGAACAGGTCCACTGGGAGGGAGCTTGTAGAGACAAATGAAAGGGGCAAATCTGTAGCCTCAGAGGAGCTCTGGTATGTGAGAGCAACCTTGGAGGGGCTCTACACGTTCCCACATCTTGCAGAACCTTCAAGACCCTCCGCCACTTCCATATGCTCCACTCCTCTGGGTTTGAAAAATTCAGGCCCTTCTTTCCCTGCCACTTTTCTTGATTTTCCCAGGTTCTGCCCTCTCCCAGTTTTTCTTGCCCTAATTTGTTTTTTTGCGCCCTTTGGGATTCATTCAGTCTTCAGGCATGCCACAGAATTACAAGGGCCTGGAATGAACTGGCTTGGCTTAATAAATTTTTGCTCTCCTTGACTGGTTTTTCTTGAGGGAAGTCATACGAAGTCCAAGTTCCCTAGCACCTCGGTGCCCACCATCTGCAACTTGTGTTTGCCATTTTTAGGGCTGTACTTCCTCTCCAAAACTGTTCAGGAATTGTGTGACCATGAGCCCATTGCTTTTCTAGAGTCCAAGTTCCTATTCAGTCTCTGATTAGGGCTGCAGTATTTCTGGTTGCCATATCTCCTTGTTTTAGCTAACTGGCATGTTTGAGAGCAGGTCATTTTAGAGGACAGAGGAGATTTGGCTCTTCCACAGATGCCCTCATCAAGTGATGAGGTGCTACCAGTGCCCACTCAGATGCCAGACTGGATGCCAAACTCTGTTCAACACTGTCCCTGCCTCTGGAAGCCACAATACCCAGTCCCTAGTCACCACCCCAGACCCGCCCTGCATCTTTCCCCAGCTTTGCATCCAAGAACCCTCCTATGCCCAAGTTCCCCTTATTTCTAGACAAGCTTCCTGCCTTCTGCTCCACTTAGGCCTGGGTAGCAAGTGTCCAGCCACTCTCTCCTCTGTCCTCCTTCTTATGAAATATTGGACCCTAGAGATTTTAACTCTCCTGTCATCTTGATCTTTTGAGTTTCCACTTGTGGTGGAACCATTTCTAATATTCCTTGACCTAACTCTCTGATCCCTGAGAATCAGGACATTTTTGTCTAGGATTCCAACATTTTGCTGTCTAAAACTCTAGATAGATACAAACAGACATACAACACACAAACAGCTGAAGATCTGTTTGTATTTTTCCATTCTGTATTTAGTTGAAAGCCCCAAATATTGGACTCTTTGGGTCTGAGTGTGCCCACAGAGAGGCCTTCTCTGAAGCCAACTTATTTTGAATTGTGTCTGGGGCTCCCCCAATCCCTTAATGCACTCATTTTCCTGCAGATTATGCTGGAGCTGATTCCATCTCCCATGTCCCCTTTTCCAAGCACCCCATTTTTTCATGTCCTCAATGCCCACTTCCAATTTTCCACGTACCAATAATTCTCCTGTGTTTCTCTAGAGTAATTTCCATGAGAGTCTATGCATGCAGCTGGTTGACTGCTCAGATCCCCCTATCCAAGGTGCTCATTCCTTCCTGCAAAACTTTTTCATCTGCAAAGATTTGTCATCATCTACATGGCGGTCACCTGGCACAAGTGGTTGTTCTCACTCTTTTCTGAGTGCAGAAAGCAGCCAGGAACCCATTGGTACAGAGACAAATGGGGGACTAATGAGGGGCCCTAGACCAGTGTTGAGTTCTTTAGAGCCTCCCTGGGATCATGCTGAAGGTGGTGTCCAGCAAATCCTTTCCCCCATTAGTTTCACTGGATTGCCTTGCCAAAGTTTTCTCCTCTCCTCTCTCAGTACACTTCTGCAACCAGTGTCTTATGATCTTCTTCCAGGGAAGGTAACTCACAGATGATACCAGCCACGGTTCTCAAAAGCCCAAAGTATAGATCACTTCTAGGGTTGGACAAATCCCCACAACAGAGCAGTGAGCAGTTAATCTCAGCTGGTAGGTGGAGGGATCATAGGTTTCTGGGCATCTATCAGGGATGAAAGAGTTGATATTTCAGGTGTAGTGATGGGGCTGAACTATAGGTGATGCACAGCAAGTGCATTATCTCTGGATTGAATACTGGGTAAAATGACAGCAAAAGGTGGTTGGGTTGGTTGACTGTTCTTTTGGGCCATGGATTCATTTAAGAGCCAAAAGGACAGGCCTGGGTTTGTC
>NW_006952472.1:0-840 GCF_000164805.1 Carlito syrichta | reverse complement strand
GGTATAGTGCTTTCTTTCACCTTGTACCTTCTCAAAAACTATTGCTTTATTTTTTTTCTAAAAGAACAATAAATCCTGTTATCTTTTTCTAACTCTACCATCTGTAAATCATACAGCATGTTAGCCAATGGATCTAATACGAGAATAGAAATGACATTTTATCAGAGACACAGAACGGGACAGACTAATTGTGTACTGAGAAGCAATCCAGTCATAGGTGAAATGATTTTTCTTGTCAAAGCTAGGGGACAGATATCATAATGTCTGCTCTTCTTAGCTATATTTTGTGGTTACTTCAAACAAATTCTGACCATACTTCTAAATAACTTTGTGAATTTTTAAGCAGAAAAAAAGATGAAGATAACATGAGAGGAGAAGCAAGATTAGTGTTTAGATAATATATTAATGACAACACAATAATAATGAAGGAATAAGAAAATATAGAAATGATAGCCCCTTTAAGTTATATTTCAATTCTGTAAAACATTATGCCAGATGTCTTTCTCGTGTTTGCAACAAAGGAATATGCAGATTCAGCAGAATATGGACATTTGGGGAGATATTCATATATTTGTTATTTTTCAGTGCTTAAAATCACACCTATAAGCGATTATGCTAATGAATGAAGTCAATTCTGTAGTCATGAATCCACCTAGCAATGGTTTTGATATTTCTGAATCCATCATGCTACTGCTCTATTTTCTACTGTTCTTGACCAGTAGGGAGATTAGACCCACTGCATTTGACCATGAAGAAACTTGGGGTATTAAAAATAGAAAGCTTAGGACCCTGAGAAAGAACTTTGTCTCCATCATGGTTTCTCATTTATGGCTGAGAGTC
>NW_006952471.1:0-4105 GCF_000164805.1 Carlito syrichta | reverse complement strand
GTTCAGAAAGATGAAGTCACTTGTCCAATGTCACATAGCTAATAAGAACTGGAATGGCCCTCAAACCCAGGTCTGGCTCCAAAACTCAAGCTCTTACCTTTGTGCTATAATGCTCCAGGTTTCCCCTAAAAAACATAGAGCTTTGACCGGAATGTAGAATCTGAGGCACTTGGAGACTCTAGGTCATTTCCATACCTGTCACATCTTGGGCTGACTTTTCCAGGAAGTGACAGGTAAAAAAGGTACTGTGAACCCCGTCACCTTTCAGTAGTTTCTTGACTGCCAGTTACCTCAGGTGGGGATTGAGTTTTCTGGTCAAATAAACAATGTGCTTTAAGTAATGCTATGATCTGAGCACAATGCTGGGCATTTGAGAGAGAATGAAGAAGGGTCCAACATTTGGGAGATAAGAATAGGCTAACATTATAGCCCCAAACCAATCTCCAGGCTCCATCTTGAGTTTTCTTGCTGCCTCCAGCACTGAGAAATTTTTTCCAGTGGAAGTCCTTTTAAGAATGTGACTTTGGAAGATGTCAAGACCTTCATTCCTGGGCAGGGAAACAATATTTATGTGTTGCCTGGAGTGGCACTGGGAGTCATCACTGGCAGGATCCCAGATGATATCTTCCTCCTAAAAGCAGAGGTATCACTGTCCCTACTCCCTTGAGTGCTTCCAGTAGGACCTGTGTTTCAATGCTGGGTCCTATACCGGATCTGTAAAGATTCTTTCCTGTCTTGTCTCTTCTACCCACCTACCCCATCCTGGCAATGGATCCCTAAAGTGCTTGACTCTCCAAGCATCTCTCAGGGCCACCTTGAGACTTGACCTCTTCAATCATACAAAGGTTATTGAGGGGGGATGGGGAATAGTCAGTGGAAGGAGGTGTTGGCAAGAGGCAATGGCAGTAAGGGGGCATACCTCATATTGCTCTCTGCCTCCCAGCAGTGTCAACTAGATGCCTAGATACTAGACAAAGGTGATGTCACCAAAGCCACGTGAAACTGGGATTTGTGAACCATGATAGGTGATGGCCAAATCACCAGGGTAACTGAGAGTAGTAAGTCCCACTAGGACCACTTTATATAAGGGAAGGTGTGGGTTATATTCCTAGTTTGCCTCCTCTGAGTACCCAGACCTTGAGCAGTGGAATGGGGATGTTGGAGATGTACCTGTTCAAGGTTATCTTACTAGAAAAACTCCCAGAAGGGTTCTTTACTGGACACAATGAAAGCCATGAAATAATTCATTAAGTATGACAGCCTATGTTCATAATGGTTACTGATAACAGTTTCAGTGGCTGACATTATCAAGTGGTTACTAAGTGCCAGGCACTTGACATTTATCCTCCTTCTGAGGAAACCAAGCCATAGAAATACCTTTGTTGGGATGTTAAGCTAATCAAAGCCATATACAAATATTAAATATGCTTATAAGCAACAAACTCCAAAGAGTCTCCTGTGACTTCTAACATCCTTCTGCATTTTCACCTCACCATGACACTGGTGAGAGCTGGAAACTAACAAGACATGGGTGTGGCTTCCATGCAGCCCTGTCCAGCCCTGTCCAACTCTATGAGTCCCATAGGGAACTACCTCATGCACCAGGTGCCTTCTTACTATGTCTGGTCTTTGAGCCATGGATCTACAAATCCATACAAATAATGTCCCCCAAAGTCTTTTTAGCTGTTCCTAACCCTCTGCATACTACTTATGACTGTGCCATAAGACCCCCATGCAATAGGCTAAACCAATCAAGAGAAAATCCCTTTTGCAAGTATAAGTTTATTCATGCTGATTTTAGTGATTTCTCCTTTAGAATTCAGAGACCCTCATGTTATATTAAGCCTCAACTAGTCTCACAGTATGGAAAGGTTATGTCCTTGCTTAAGTCCATGTATTAAACTCTCTTGGGGGCTATGTGGTGGTAAAGTCTCTGTTCCTCTTGTCTGAATATTCTGTGTTTGTATTTCTTCTTGTTGCTGTGATGCATGTTCTTGTCCTGTAGCAGTGGGTAGAGCTGTTTGGGAAGAATCACGTCCTGCTTGAAGTCAACCTAAAAGCAAATTCTCCTGTTGTGCAGACACACAGGTGATAGAGCCCTTACTATGTAATTCTGAGAGATATCCACACACCCATCCTCCAGTGCTGTGAGACAGTTCGGCTCCATCATTTCCATGAACAATATCCATTAATTACATGGGAACCTCTCCTGAATCAATTATTAGGCTCTTGCTGTGAGCAAGACAAGGCCTTTTTCCTTTGGGAGCTGACAGATCTTTAAAGATCTGGAAAATTATATTTCTGAAAAAGTGCTTTTAGTTAAGGCAATTTAAGTTGAATTTGATTTTCCTATGCAAAATTAATATAAGTTTTAAGGAGATTTACAAACACTGCCTCATTTCATCTTAAAAAGTCTATAAAATAGGCATAGAGCTTATTCCCATGTTTTAGTCAAGAAAAGTGAGGCACAGAGTTTACACCACATGCACCAGGTCCCTGAGCTCATGAGCCAGAATCTCAGGACAGCCCCAGGTAACTGGACTTCATGTTGCAGCAGAGCATGACCAGTGCCCCACATCTTAGAGGTGATCACACATACCACAATATATCTCTTCACAGGATTACCTTTCTGGATGCAGATCAAGTCATGGAAATCTTACATCTCTCTACTCAATCCATCTTCTAGAGAAAGAGAACCCTTCAAAACACAGATCAGGCCAAGTGTCTCTGCTATTTTCAGACCTTTTATGGCTCCTTGGTGCTTACAAGAATAAAGTCCAAACTTCTTTGCATGGTTTCCATACAGGGGCAATTCATCACCATGCCCTCCTTTCCTCTCCAGCCTCATTTTAAGCTTCTCCCCACCGTCAACCTATCCAATGTGCTGTTTTCAATCTCTTGTCCATGTTCTCTCTCACTCTCTCTCATCTCCAAGCATTCGCATGTGCTATTCCCTGTCCCCTAAATCATATTTTGTCCTTCAAGTGTTATCCTATGACACTTCTGGGAAGCCTTTCCTGTACGTGGTAGGCAGGACCTTGCCTTCCTCTATATGTCCTTTTCTTCTTTCACCATCTACTTATAAATATTGTAATTATTTGTGATTGTCCATGACACTAGTCTCCATAAGTGAAAAGACTCTGACTTCATCACCATAGAATTCTTACCCATATGGATCGGTAGCACCTAGACAGAGCTTAGCATATCACAGAGCTCAGAGAATGTTTGACTGAATGAATGGGAAGAAGAGTGGGAGGGTGAGAAGGCAAGTCAGAGGAGAAGACTCATTTCCCTAATGTCTGCAAACTCTGAGGCAAGACCAACTCCTTCGCCTTGTCACTTCAGGGGGACACAGTTCTCAGAAAGCACCAGAAATTTAAAATTTACCAAATTTAAATTTGACACCAGAAGATTGGGTAGGAATAGATTCAGAGCCACCACATTAAAGAGGCTGATCTTCAAGGCTGGCTGAGTACCAACACCTGAGGCTGGAGGGTGAGGCTTACAGAGGATGAGGCTGGACCCTCAGAGGCAGGCTCTGAGACTGGAAGAGAAGTGGTGGGAGGTTCTATGTCCAGGATGATATGCCTAGAGCATTTATTCATGCAAGTAATAAGACATATTTACTCGCTAGAGGAGAGGTTTTCCTCAGATGGAGACCAGGCATGGAAGCAAGATGCTTGAACACAAAGAGATAACACTACATAGATGGGCTACCAGGAGGGTACCAAGCATGTGGGAAGAACCTGGGATCCAGGAATTGAGACACCCAGGGACCCCCATACAATAAGCTAAACCAATAAAGAGAAAATCCCATTTGTAAGAATAAGTTTATTCATGCTGATTTTCGTGATTTTTCCTTTAGAATTCAGAGACCCTCATGTTGTATTAAGCCTCAACTAGTCTCACAGTAGGGAAAGAATGTGTCCTTGCTTAAGTCCATGTATTAAACTCCCTTGGGGGCTATGTGGTGGTAAAGTCAAGGGTGAAAACTGCAGAGTGTGATCAACTATGTGGAGTGGGGTGAGTCTCTGGGGTAATGAGTTAAGCTTGTTCTGGGAAGACAGAAACTCAGCTTACTCTCATTGGTTCTCTCTCTCTCCCC
>NW_006952470.1:0-831 GCF_000164805.1 Carlito syrichta | reverse complement strand
CCACCAGAAGGCGGCAGCGGCATGAAGTCCACTTCCAGGACCCTGGCGGCGGTGGAGCTGGAACCCCCAGCGGTGCGGCGGCAGAGCTAGGTCTCCTACAGTCGGCCATAGCAGCGGCGGTGCCAGGCCCAGGACTGCATTGGAGCGAGGCCCCCGTGAGACCCCCGGGTTGAGGCGGAGTGAGGCCCTCTGGCCGCATCGGCGGTGGAGTGAGGCCAGCGCCTTCAGGAGATGCATTTTCCTGGGCACCTGGCTTATATTTCTAAGACTTTAACCACATCTCCTCAGCCATGAGATCGGGATCCAGCCTGCTGAGACCCAGCCATGGAGCACTGTAAGTGTATTTTCTGCTCTGTAGTGTATTTGTAGAGTTATGTAACCATTGGTAGACTTCAGCTGTGAATCCATTAGGCCCTGGATTTTTGTTTTAGGGAGGGAAGGAAGACTTTAGTTGCTGATTCATTGCTACTCATTATTGGTCTGTTAAGGGTTTCTATTTCTTCCTGATTCAAGTTTGGGAGCATTGAAAGTTTCCAGATTTTATTCTTTTCTTCCAGATTGTCTAGTTTGTTAGCAAAGAACTGTTCATAACAACCTTAAAATATCTTGTAGTCCACGGTATTGGTTGTAATGTATCCATTTCATTTCGGATTGATCTAAATTAAATCTTTTCTTCTTAGCTTAATCAATTTGGCTAGTGGTCTATCGATTTTGTTTATATTTTTCAAAAGAAAAATTATTTTATTTATCTTTTTTCAATTGTATTTAGTTTTGCTCTAATCTTCATTATTTGTTTTCTTTTGCTAGCATTATGTTTTGTTTATTTTTTTG
>NW_006952469.1:0-649 GCF_000164805.1 Carlito syrichta | reverse complement strand
CACCCAGAGACATGGAAGGATCTGCTGTCCACTGAATAAGTGCGTGCTATGGATACACTGTGCCAAAATAAAGTGTCTCGTGGTGAGATCCTTCTTGTCATCTCTTAGACTCCTTAAACTCCTCTCTCTGCAGAATTATCAGGTTCCTATTACTGCTAACTTTGAGTTTGGAGTTTAAAAATGACAGTATTGCCCAATGTACTGAATTAAGCAACTTAGAGGCTGCCCAGCAGAACAGAAAGATTATCACATAAATGTTTAGAATGGAATCTTTTCTGAAACACTCCAGATATCACAAAACTATCTTTCATTCCTCTGGAGAAATTAATTTTACCAACACAAGGTTAGCCTTTTCTTCTTCCACTCCTGTAATGTCCCTGAAGTTGAATGTTACTTGGGCTTCTTGAGTCAGAATGGATCCTGGATGGCCTCCATTTCACATAACCTGCAAAAAGATACTGTTTTATTTTTCCTGGGTTTACTTTCATGAAGATTGGGGGGGGGGCTCCTGGGTAATGCTGACCTATGAAAAGAAGTGACCAAATGGTGGTAGTTGCTGGAATGGAAGACACACTCTGGGTTCCTACTTTGCCATAGTATCCTGAGTTCGGTATTTCATAGAAAAAACACGGAACCAACTACGCTGCCC
>NW_006952468.1:0-4234 GCF_000164805.1 Carlito syrichta | reverse complement strand
CCAAAGTAATACTATGAGAAAATGACTGACAATAGTGGGAAAATATGGGAGGGAGGGACATGGGATTAACAGTAGCAAACATCTGTCTGAAGACGGGGAAATATCTCTTATCAACAGCGTGCCTGAACAAAACATATTTATATGCCTCACCCTTAACTGTACCCCACAATATCATAATAAAAAATATTGATAAAAAATTAAAATAATAAATAAAAGCATTAAAACTTGAAACTGACTTTATTTGTTGATTCCATTTCTTTTTATTTTAAAAAGGGTTACAATTCAGGGTTGGGCCTATAAATGTTCATTATGCAGTGATTGATTTTTTAAGAAGTGTATAATACTCCAATGATAACTCCTTTTCCTTTTAATACATTAGAATACATGGTATATATCTGCCGTCAAAATTGACAACTGCAGTTTTTCTCACAAAAATTCTGAATGCTTTTTTCTGGCTAAATAGAAACTTTTTGAAATTTCAGATCTATACCATTCTTAAATAACTGAACCTTGAGTTTCAGTGCACCTAAGTGCTATTCAGAAGGAAGAATGAACAATAAATCTTAAAAATTTAAGAAAATAAGTCCAGGCTTGGTGGCTCAGCCTGGAATCCTGCGGCTTTGGGAGGCTGAAGTGAGTGGATTGGCTGAGCCCGCGGGCTCGAGACCCGCCTGGGCAGCGAGACCTCATCTCTACAATAAATCAAAAAATCAGCTGGGTGTGGTAGTGCATGCCTGTAATTCCGGCTACTTGGAAGGCTGAGGCGGAAGGATCGCCAGAGCCCAGCAGGTCAAGGCTGCAGTGGCCGGGAGCGGCCAATGCACTCCAGTCTGGGTGAAAGAGTGAGATTCCCACTCCAAAAAAATAATTAAGAAAATAAAAGAGTATCGGAATTTAATACACCTTTTTCCATTCTGAAAATTTGTTTACATTTTCTCGGTGGACTCTGTGTTTTCGGCTTCATAATTTTGATTAAATGTTACTGATGTGCAATCCTTAGAGAAAAGTTTCCCTTATATATCTGAGGGAAATATAAAATCACATTCCTTTCATATTTTAACCCAATTTATATTTTTAGAAGAGTATTTCCATTGTATTCCCTAGTATTTTCCCTACCTAAGACATATTGCTGTACTCTGCAGCAAAGTATCTGATTACTCTGATACTTTTAATCACCAAGCATTTAAAATCAGGCAGACAGAAACAAGAGAATTTGGGACACAATATACATTAACCAAAATAACATGGAGATTTACTTAGTAGTAAGTATTTGGGCTTCTCATTAGTATAAAAATTTAGATAATTGAAAATTCTGGAAAATTGACGATGATCTAAGCTAAAGCGATGTTCAAATCCTTTTAGAAAAACTGTTCAAAGGCCGTTACATAATACTAAAAACATCCAAAAGTTTCTAAACTAAAGAAAGTGCTAAAATAGTATGTGGTTGTGCTATAACCAAGCTCCAACAGGATTCGATGACCATAAAAACAACTATCTCTTTTAGTGGATTCTCTGATGGTCACTTAACCCTGGAGAAGTTTTTGGATGCGTGTGAACACATGGTTTTATTCACTTCTTGGAAATAAATCCAAAATGTCTACCGCATATGGCAGAGCACTGTACACAAGCCCTTGAAGCCTCGGTATTGCTCAGTAGTCAAGGTTCCTCCCATTATGATGTCAAAGTTGTGAGTCTGATGACATAAATGACAATTTGACATGCTTGTATCGCTGACTTTACATACAACTTTAATGTAGAAATTAGCCTTTGAGGCAATCTACAGATTCAGTGAAATAACCTTTAAGCTAATATCATTATTCTGAGACCTGGAAATTACAATAAAGAATTCATAAGCGCAAGCCTCGGTGGCACAGCCTGTAATCCTGCGCCTTTGGGTGTCTGAGCTGAGTGGATTTCATGGGCCCGCGGGTTAGAAACCCACCTGGGCAGCGAGACCTCAACTCTAAAATAAATCCAATAATCAACCGGTGGTGGTAGCGCATGCCTGTCATTCAGGGTACTAGGAAGGCTGAGGTGGAAGGATCACCGGAGCACAGCAGGTCAAGGATGCGGTGACCTGGAGTAGCCACTGCACTCCAGTATGGGTGACAAAGTGAGACTCCAACTCAAAACAAACAAAAAAATTGTATTCATATGAAATCATAAACACTCAAGAATAGCCAAACGAATCTTATCAAATGAAACAAAGCAGGAGTTATCACTATTCTAAACTTCACACTTTACTATATGTTTACAGTAATCAATACAGTCTGGTATTGGTACAAGAATAGGTCCATAGGCCAATGGATCAGGACAGAGAATGAAATCCTCAAATTCTCAACCAATTCATCTTTGTAGAAACCTCAAAGACCCAATGGGTAATGAAGAACTTATTCAGTAAATGGTGCTGGGAAAGGCTGACAACATGCACCAGATGGAAACAAGACCCCTATCTATCAGCATACACATTAACTCTAAATGGATTAAAGACCTAAACGTAAAACACCAAATTATAGTAATCCTAGAAATTGCAGAAGACACCATGAGGAAACTGGAACCCAAAACTATTCCTCTTCAGAACCCCAAATTCACAAGACTTAACAAGTAAGTTAGACAAGTGGGATCTCATGAAATTAATATACTTCAGCAAAACAAAAGAAACCATCAGAAGAGCAGGGATACAGCCGACAGAATGGGAAAAATGTTTCCCCAAATATATCTGAAAAAAGGCATAGCATCTAGGATCTACAAGTAACTCAAACACTCAGAAAAATCAGACAAACATTTGCTTTGAAAAGTGTGCAAAATACGTGATTGGACACTTTTCATAAGAAGAGACGAGGCAGCCAGCAAACACAAGAAAATTGCTCAGCCTCACTCATCATCAAAGAAATACAAATGAGACCACTTTGAAATCTCACATATTCCCTGTAAGACTGACCATCATTAATAAAACAAACAATAACAGATGCAGGTAAGAATTTGGGAAAAAACAAATGCTTTCATACTGCATATGGACTGAAAGTAGAGCAACACCTTTGAAAACAGTGTGGTAGTTTGTAAAGTGACAAGATATTGGCCTATCATGTGACTCAGTAATCCACTGTAAAGAATATACCTGGAGGAACTCAAATCATTTTACCAAAAAGATACCTGCACTAGTATGTTTTTTGCAGCTCTAATAACAATTGTAAAAAAAAATGGTACCAACCATGTTGCCCTTTAAAGCTGGAATGGATAAAATAAATGTGGAATATACACAGTGGAATGTTTTGCAGCCATAAAAAAAGGACTAATAGAAGGATTTTGCAGAACGTTTGATGGATATGAGGTACGTCATTTTCAGTGATTTATCACAGAAACAACGAACAGAAGTTCCATATATTCTTATATATTAGCTGAAATTGATCACATATAGTGCTGTAAGAAAATGATTGGCAGTCGTGGAAAACGGTTTAGGGGGAGGGGAGAGATTGCTATTGGAGGGATACTGCTAAGGAATGGAGGGGCATACCTCATCAAACAGGGACCCTGCATAATCAATGTTTGTATATCTAATTCTTAATTGTACCCCACATTTTTAAAAAAAATAAAATAAATAATTAAATAAGTAATTAAAAGCTGTAAAACATGAAACTGACTTCGTTTTTTAATTTTTTTACTATAAAAATGTTTATAATTCAGCGTTGTGTATAGAAATGTTCATTATGCAGGTATTGATTTATTAAGAAGCGCATAATACTCTAAGATAACTCCTATTCCTTTTAATACGTGAGTATACATCATATAATTCTGCCTTCAAAATTGACAACTACAGTGTTTCTCACATAAATTCTGCATATTTTATTCTGCCTAAATTGAAACTTGTTGTGATTCCAGTCTATATCATTCTTAGATGATTAACCTTGAGATTCATTGTACCTAAGTGCTATTCAGAAGACAGAATGCATAATAAAATTTAAAATTTTAGAAAATGAACCATTATTCTAATTTAATACAGCTTTTTTCATCCTTAAAATTTTTGTACATGTTCTTTATGCACTCTGTGTTTTCTACTTGTTAACTTTGATTAAATGTTACAGATGTGCAATCCTTAGAGAAAAGTTTCCCTTATATATTTGAAGGAAATATAAAATCACATTCCCTTTATATTTTAAACCAATTTATATTTTTAAAAGAGTATTTCCATTGAATCCCCTAGTATTTTCTCTACCTAAGACATAATGTTGTACTG
>NW_006952467.1:0-779 GCF_000164805.1 Carlito syrichta | reverse complement strand
TGCAACGGTATAGCCACTACTACTATCAAATGAACAAGAATGTCAATATTGAAAGTCCTATTCTCCAGTTCTGGTCTTGATCAGAGCAGAGTCCTGGCAAGGGAGTCAGGTTCTATAAGCTGAAATGATACTCACATTAAATTTGGACAGGTCAATCTGACTTTTCTGAGTCATAAAATGAAAATGTTAGAACAGAAGTTCTTGCTGGGTGCAGTGGCTCACGCCTGTAATCCTGACATTTGGAAGGTGGAGGCAAGAGGACTGCCTGAGTCCAGGGATTCAAGACCAGTGTGGGCAACTTGACAAGACCTTTTCTATACAATAAATAAAAAATTAGCCAGGCATAGTGGCACACACCTGTAGTTTCAGCTATGTGGGAGGCTGAGGTGAAAGGATCACCTGAGCCCAGCAGAACAAGGCTGCTGTGGCCATGAGCTTAACACTACACTCCAACCTGAGCAAAAGAGTGAGACTTCAGCTCAAAATAATAATAATAATAATAATAATAATAATAATAATAATAAAAGAACTGTTCTCCTCAGACCTCCTAGTTCAAAAAGGCTTCAAAGCTAGAAAGTAGTTACAAGTGAATAGAAGTGCAGGCTCAGGGGCAAGAAAAGGCAGGGAGAAGGTGGCTTCTACCCTAGAAACAAAGTATCAATAAAAAATACATGAGTCTTGTGTACATTTGTGCTCAAGTTGTATACAAAATCAGTTCCTCAGAGGAGGACAAAACTGCTCCAATACTTAAAGGCATCATGAACTATTTGCCTTGGGGT
>NW_006952466.1:0-799 GCF_000164805.1 Carlito syrichta | reverse complement strand
GTATAGGTTATATAGTTTTTTCTAAGGGCAACATAAGATCAAAAGACATCTTTAGTTTTCTGAAAAAACTAGAAGTAATATCCAGTGATTGAGAGTTTTATTCAACTACTCTCTTAATTTTAAATATGGGATTTTTACCCTTAGTAGTTTATGATCTTAGCTTCTTGTGATTTTCCTCTTTGGTAAAATGAGGATAATAGTGAGATAATGTTTGTAAAATGCTTAATATTTATAAAAATCTTAATAGAATGCAGAGGCTATAATAATTATTACTGTTGGATCAGAGTTAGAGTCTTAAGAATATGAATTAGGCAAAACAGAAGATGAAAGTGGAATTGTGCGGGGTACAGCCTTTGCTGAGTAGGGACTGAGTGGGGGGAGGAAATGAGAAAAGAAAGAGACAGAGAAACCGTGGGATTGGGAGGACTCTCTCCCAGGTAGCAAGGAGCGAGAAAGAGCAAATTTATTTTACCGCATGCCTCTTATACAGGACACAGATCACACAAGGAAATTATATGTTAATGTCTGAATTAAGTCACACAAGCAGGGTAAGTATCAATGACTAAACCATGCATATTTTAATGTTTATGCTTAGCAAGGTAATCCCTTAAGGTAGCCTCCGGGCTAGGCATGGTCCAGGTTATGCCACTTGGCTAATCTGCAGAATAACAACCAAATCTGAGGGGAGATGAAGGAATTATAGGCTTAATTCACTGAACACAAGCCAGAAACATAAGGACCTTGTCAACTTATGTTCTGGTTTCCTTCATGGAATGAAAGATCTCTTGTTTGGAAGTGA
>NW_006952465.1:0-546 GCF_000164805.1 Carlito syrichta | reverse complement strand
TCTGGGTTACACGTGTTCTCAATCCCAAAAAAACTACAGGGCACCTTGTTTAGGGGTAAATAAGAATCAGGGATTTCGAAGCAGAAATGGGGGTAAAAAGTCCGCATTACAGGAAACTTCGCAGCCTTTTGCTAAGGAAAAATAAGGAATCTGTTTAACACGGTTCCTCAATCACAAAATGTACATGGTCTCTTGCTAAGGATTACACAAAAATCAGGGTTTCGAAACAGGACTCTGGTGAAAGGAAGTCTTCATATACAGGACACTACACAGCCTCTAGCGAAGAAAGAATAAGGAATCTGTGTTACACGAGTCCCCAATTAGAAAAAATCCGGACGCGTTTTCCTTTGGGAAAACCAAGAATCAGGGCTTCGAGTTCCCTCATGTTTTGAAGCTATTAAGTGTGTGGATGTTACGAATCAGTCAATTCAGGATTCCAGCAACATTCTGGTCCTCTTGATAATTGTAAACGGGTATCTGGCACTACAAGTCCGTTTGGTTCCTCGGGACAACTAAGGCCAGATTCCAGGACGAAAAGGAACATCT
>NW_006952464.1:0-421 GCF_000164805.1 Carlito syrichta | reverse complement strand
TAGAGTGAAGTATGGCTGTGCTCCACACAGTCACTCAGGGATCCAGGCTGATGGAGACTCGACATTCTTCAATATGTGGCTTCTAAGGTTGTTCCAAAAGCCACATCCAGCCAGCAGGTAGTGGAAAGGGAGTATGGCTTGTGAGGTGCTTTTGAGCTGGGCCAGGACTTGAAAACAGCACTTCTGCTTGCCTTCTGTTAGGCTGAATTTAGTCATGTGGCCCCACCTAGCTACAAAGGAGGCTGGGAAATGTAGTCTCTGATGAGGCAGGCATTTCCCAGTTCCCTCTGTGGGAAGAGAATGTTAGTCTGGTGGGAAGTTCACTATGTTTGTACCGGGGATTCAGTCCATCTCTCACACATGTCTCAACTCACTGTGTACCAGGTACTGTTCTCAGTACTTCCTTGAACCTATGTAATGC
>NW_006952463.1:0-816 GCF_000164805.1 Carlito syrichta | reverse complement strand
TTCAAAATATGTCCTTACCCTAATCCTGCCAATTTGCATGTACAAATCAATACTTGAAATAATTCTTTTCAAAGGCACTTTATGGGTTTTTTTCCTTTTTTAAAATAGTAGGAAAAAATAAATATGCATTTTTATCAGTAAAATGGAGTGCAACTAATTCTTTCTGTGGGGGCCCAGCTGGCAGTGGCCTCTACTCTTAATCAAGACAAAAGTGTTTAGAAGCCAAACCTTTCAGATGTTTGTTACTCTGGCCAAAGCCTGGGTACTAGTTAAGATAGATGGTATTGGAATGGTGTCCAGCCTCAGTCAGAACTCTAGAAGGTGTAAAGAAAAGGACAGAAAAGATGGTAGATGTGATTTAAACCCTGAAATGGCAGGCAGTCTAATCAAATGAAGCCACCATTTACTTTATCTCACCTTCACAGTCGTATAATTGCTGCTTTCCTAGATATGGATTAAAATGACATTGTTGCTTCTCATCCTGAATTTTACTTCCAGACTATTCACACCAAATGGCTCCAACATGGCACCTGTCTCAGCAAATATTCTCACTTCTCATTTTGAGTCATATGGTAGTCTAAGGGACCTCTGCCTTCCAGTGACAAGGCAATGTCAGGAGTAACAACTGAAATCCCAAGGGGAAAAAAGTAAATGTGTCCATTAGGCATTTCTTAGAGACTGTTCTACAGTGACAAAAATACAAAACAGGACAATGATAATGTAACATTTTGGGAATGAACATCCCCCAACTCTACCCTTGAAAAAATAATTTCCATTTGTGAATGTCTATAAAGTTGATTTTGAATGCTTAAATTC
>NW_006952462.1:0-759 GCF_000164805.1 Carlito syrichta | reverse complement strand
AAAGCCAAGCAGATGACCAGATCTCACTTACATCTAAGAAGAGAAGTAGCAGGTTCATGGGGATCGGTAATGTCAGATTGTGGTATGTATTTAGGAATTAACTCTGAAAAATGTGGGGCCTGGGACACCCAAATTCGTGATTTGCATTTAGAAAAATCCTGTAGCCTTCTAGGTATGAGAACTACCTTAATATAGGAAAAATTATAACTGCCCAGAAGTTACTGGTCACATGGAAGCTGATTTTCCTTGTTCTACATTGGTAACATGAGTAGAAACTTTCTAGGGACAGTGTCTCAGATTCCTCTTTCGTTCTCAGCAAAACGACCAGATGTTTCCCGGTACCCTGGAAGTCCAGACCTGTGGTTCCCAATATAAAGACTCCAGAATATTCTTGTGGACTTGGAAACCAAGACGCTGGTGCCCTCCTAAAAATACCTTCTAAACATGGTGCAACATCTAAACCCAAGGTCCTAATTCCGAATAGCTGATCTACCAGAAGTTTCTGTAGTACGAGGTAACCCTGAACTCAGGGCTTACATTCCAAAATCCGAGATGATTACTTGTATCCTGGAACTTGGCATTAGAGGACCAGAATGTTGCTGGACTTCTGGAATGACTAATCCATGATATGCACTTAGGAAACAGCTCTGAAAACTTCGAAGCCCAGATTCTTGTAGGCCTTAGCAAGAGGCCCTGTACATTTTTTGAATTGAGGACTCATGTAACCCAGATTCTTTATTCTTCCTTAGCAAGAGCCCG
>NW_006952461.1:0-647 GCF_000164805.1 Carlito syrichta | reverse complement strand
TGGGGATTTGGATGCCAAAATTCTGTATGCAAATAGACAGATACTCAGTGTTTCCCAGGGACGTGGAATCCCGTGATTCCTGGTTACAGTGAAAAATGTGGACAACATGCTTAGAAACATCAAAACCCCCAGCTCCTATCAATAGATGCACAAATGGAAATTTTAGGATTACAGGTTACATCTTAAGACAAGATTTACACACAAACTGGCGAGATGATACTTTGAGTCCTGGAATCTGGCTTTAGTTGTCCAGAGGAACCCAACTGAATTGCATGGACTGGTTCTTGGTTATAACAATCAAGAGGACTTGAAGGTTTCTGGGAAACTATAATGAAACGTCATTTCCAAGTGGCAAGTAGCTCTGAATAATTTGGAGAAATAGAAGCCAAGATTCCAAATAAGCCCTTATAATGGAGTCCTGTAGAATTCATGGATTGAGGCCTCCCATAACCCATATTCCTTTTTTTTATTATCTTGAAGACGCCCGAACATTTTCTGGTGACGTGGAAGTCCAATATCTTACATCCCAATACTCATACGCCCAAAAGTTTCCCAGGCACCTGGAATCGAAGATTGCTTGTTCCCCCTTAAGAATACATCTAAATATGTGGGAACTCCTAATCCCATATTCTGAATACAAAACGAAT
>NW_006952460.1:0-654 GCF_000164805.1 Carlito syrichta | reverse complement strand
TAGTCAGTTCAGGACTCCAGCATCACTCTGGTCCTCTTGATAGTTGTAAAAGTGTATCTCTCACTACAAGTCCGTAAGGTTACTCGGGACAACACAGGCCAGATTCCAGGACAAAAAGGATCATCGTGCCATATTTGGATGTAACTCTGATCCTAAGATGAAACTTGTTTAGCCGGGCGTGGTAGCGCACGCCCGTAATTCCGTCTACTTGGAAGGCTGAGGCGGAAGGATCGCCAGAGCCCAGCAGGTCGCTGCAGTGGTGGCCAGGAGTGGCCACTGCACTCCAGTCTGGGCTACAGAGTGAGACTCCAACTCAAAAAAAAAAAAATGATGAAACTTGTATTTCTCAAACTTCCGTTTGTCCTTTTATTTTGAGAAGGGCTGAGGGTTTTGCAGTTGCCAAATATTTAGTAAGTATTTTTAAAGGTAACAAGGAATCGTGGATTCCCCAACTCTCGGAAACTTGTCGGCATCTTTCTTTTTGTATACAGAGTTTTGGAATCCACATCGACAGGGACAATGAGGGCATCTTGCTGAGAACGAAAAGGGAATCCGGATTCTTGGAGTTCTCATTCACAGAAGTCTACAGGGCCACTTGATAAGGTTTAATCAGGAATCTGGCCATCTAGGTCCACAATTTGTTAGGGTGTCTTG
>NW_006952459.1:0-3885 GCF_000164805.1 Carlito syrichta | reverse complement strand
TGCCCAGACATACAGTTTTTGCCTCTGAAGGCAGAGCCAGCTGTCTTCAGCATTATCTCTTTGATACCTTTTCTCAAGTGCAGGCAAGTGATCTATACCCTCCCTGTCAATTGCAGTCACGGGGAGGAAAAGCTACAACATGCACAGTTCCTTTGTGCTTGTCAGGAGAAGGTAACAAACATCTCTAAAGTCAGTTATTGTACTCTCATAAAGGCCCTGCCTGTGCCCCAATGTGGCAGATCTAGACGACAACAGTTAGGACAACTGGACCTTACCAAGATTGTGCATCCTTGTCTGAGGCTGGTCCTTCTAGGTATGCTGTGAAATACAAAAATGGATTCTCAAGGGAGGAAAAAATCTGAAGCCAGATGTTGTCTAGCCTCTTTCCTGTGTATTGCCTCCTCTACACACACGCGAATGTGGACACACACACACACACACACACACACACACACACTGCCATTGGACACTGCTCATTGTGCAGCTCCTATTACAGCTCTTAGCTTCTCACCAATGATCCTCCCACTTTCTCTGAGCCATGCTCACACCAGCCAGCAACTTATAGCCATGGCATTTGAATTTCATGGTTAGCACTGACTTCATAAAATTAGAAGCACAACATAGTCATATAGAACTTGAATATTTTTAAGCCAGGTTTTTTCCCAGTAATCAGGATAAAGACAGCGGCCATAGTCCATGACCTAAAATATCCATTCCAAATGATGGACTTTCCTACAATGGCCAGGCCATTGTCTCGATCCTGAGCTACTCAGTGAAAAAACTGAAGTGCCCATTATACATTGGGCCATGTTAGTGGAGAAACAACCAGACCCTGAGCTGAACAAGATCATGATCCCTTAGCCCCCTATGTATCTTCAGTGTCAAACCTGAGCTTCAGACATTGATATGAGGTGTAGCATTTTTATATCTAGAACAAATGAATATTTTTTTTTATTCCAAAAGGCAGAAATCTGACCCTGAGTCCAAGCTAGCACATTTAGCATTTGGGAAGCATGACACGTTTATTTATTATCTGCATCTGAAGTACACAAGCTTTCCTCAGTCAATCACACTCTGTCCTCAGCAACTCCTTGAGTAGGAAAAATACTAAACTCGTCCATGGGGACCTACAGCTGGTTGGAACAAGGTTAGCTTCCTTTCTAGCTCCCTCCTCTCAGTGGGTTTTTCACAATCAGCCCTTTCTGAACCCTAACTCCCCTCCAAGCAGAGGGAGTGTCGTTAGCGGGAGCCTCCACCCTCTCTCATTTTCCAGGATAACTCCATTGGTCACTGTTGTAAGAAGAAAATCATTTTTAAGTTTTGAATCAGTAGCCGTTATGATCAAGATGGTGATTCTAAGAAACTTAGCATTGCTCCAAAATCATAGGTGCATACTGATTAAAGAATCAGTATAGGCTAAATAAATGAGTCAACTTTTCAACTGAGGCAAAGTTAGAGGAAAGGAAAATATTCTTTCCAATGTTGATGTAACTTTCTAAATATGATTAACATTGTGAATACCAAAGCATCATCTGAAAACTCAAGTCAGTTTGTAAAAACTATTTATCTGGATCATAAAATTGCTTAGGTTCAGCTGTATAATTTTGTGGAAAATTATTTGAATGAGAGATAAGGAGATCAGTGCTGTTCTTATAGCTCTGCTTCCAGACAGCTGTATGGCATGGGTAAACCGCTAAACCCTCTGCGACTTAGTATCCCCAACAGTTAAATTAGTACATTGAACTAGGTGGTCACTAAGGCTCAGTTCTATGATTCATTCAATTAACTGTGTTCAGTAAAGTTGGTAGTTGACTATTTGCTTACTCTTGACCATCAGCTTAGTGTGGACAGTAACAACCTAAGTATTATGTTAACAGTCTAAGTATTATCTCTACACCTGGAGCACCAGGTGTACAGATGTTTTAACTGAGCCAAATTCTCTGAGATGCTGAAGTCACTGCTGA
This sequence comes from Carlito syrichta, assembly GCF_000164805.1. Classification (NCBI taxonomy): domain Eukaryota; kingdom Metazoa; phylum Chordata; class Mammalia; order Primates; family Tarsiidae; genus Carlito; species Carlito syrichta. The sequence continues at coordinate 1,921 of NW_006952459.1, read as the reverse complement.
AAATAAATCTAAACCTTTGGAAAAAGAATGGAAGACAGAATGCCAAATTATGGCCCTACTAGCTGTTGTCAATGACAACCTTACTGAAAAGTGTGATATTAATTATAATAAACATTAATTACCTGGAGCTATCCAGAAGAAAACCAAAGTTAACTATGTGAATACCATTTTTGAAGAAGTATATATATAAATAAGCTTAGGTTCAAATTTGAATTTTTAAAGGTTTCAAAAATGTCCTGTATTAAGTAGATATTTATCTAACCATTTATCTAACCATTTACTTAAGTACTTTCCAGTGATAATACTTGATAAAGAGATAAGTGACCACAAGAACCTATGAACGTCTTAAACTCAGTAGATTATGCTGATGGTGATATGGAATTTAGAAAGCCTTTGGGCATCAGCACCAGAAACAAGAGATCTGTAGTGAGGATTCATTTGACCTGAAATTTCTTTTTTTTTTTTTTTAGCATATTTTTAATATTAAATTTGTGGGTACAGTTAAGGGTTAGGTATACAAATATGCATTCTGCAGCTACCCCTTGTTGACGAGGTGTGTTTCCCCCGTCCCCAGACAGATACTGATTACCGTTAATCCCACCTCCCTTCCTCTCCCTGCCCCCCATAGTTTCCCGCCACTGTCAATCCTTTTCTTATAGTATTACAATAGTTGTTCAAGGTCCACATATGACTGAGAATATGTGATACTCAGATCTTTGTTTCTGTGAGAGATCACTCAGTATTATAAACTCCAATTCCATCCAGGTTGCTGCAAAATTCATGATTTTATTTTTTTTATGGCTGCATAATATTCCATTGTGCATATGTACCACATTTTTTTAATCCAGTTCTCTTTTGATGGACAGCGTGGTCGGTTCTGTGATCTTGCTCTTGTGAGCAATGCTGCAATAAACATATGTGTGTAGGTATCTTTTTCATAGAGTGATTTGAGTTCTTCGGTGTATATTCCCAGTAGGGGGATTATGGAGTCATATGGAAGGTCTATTTTTAGAGCTTCTAGGAATCGCCACACTGATTTCCACAGAGACTGCACTAGTTTTCACTCCCACCAACAGTGTAGAAGTGTTCCCTTTTCACCACATCCTCTCCAGCATCTGTTATTTTTTGAGTTATTGATCATGGCCATTCTGACTGGAGTTAGGGAGTATCTCGATGTAATTTTAATTTGCATCTCCTTAATGACTAGTGAAGTTGAACATTTCTTCATGTATCTGTTGGCTGCTCATATGTCTTCTTTTGAGAAGTGTCTGTTTATATCTTTTGCCCACTTTGTAATTGGGTTGTTTGTTTTTTGATTTTCAGCACGTTTGAGTTCCTTGTAGATCCTAGATGTTAGGCCTTTGTCAGACATGGAATTGACAAATACCTCTTCTCAGTCTGTGGGCTGCCTTCCTGCTGTCTTGATGGTTTCTTTGGATTTGCAGAAGCTTGTCAGTTTAATGAGGTCCCACTTGTCTATCTTATCTCTTATGCCCCGTGCGTTTTGGGCTTTGCTCAGGAATTAGATGCCAGTTCCAACTTCCATAAGGGTATGTCTAGCATTTTCTAAGGTTCTTATGGTTTGAGGTTGTACATTTAGGTCTCTGATCCATTAAGAGTTAATTTTTGTGTATGGGGTTAGATAGGGGTCTTGTCTGAGTCTTCTGCATATGGTCAGCCAGTTTTCCCAGCACCATTTACTGAATAGGTTTTCCTCTCTCCAGTGGTGGGTGGTGGAGGCTTTTTCAAAGATGAGTTGGTTGAGAAATTGGGATTTTGCTTCTGGAATCTGAATTCTATTCCATTTGTCTATATGCCTATTCTTGTATCAATACCAAGCTGTTTTGATTATTGTAGCTTTATAAGTAAAGTTTAAGTCTGGTATTGGGATACCACCTGCTTTTTTTTTTTTTTTTTTTTT
>NW_006952458.1:0-669 GCF_000164805.1 Carlito syrichta | reverse complement strand
CTGTGATAAACATATGTGTGCACCTAACTCCAGTCAGAGTGGCAATTATCAACAACTCAAAAAATAACAGCTGCTGGAGAGGGTGTGGCAAAAAGGGAACACTTCTACACTGTTGGTGGGAGTGTAAACTAGTGCAACCTCTGTGGAAAGCAGTGTGGCGATTCCTAAAAGCTCTAAATATCAACCTCCCATATGACCCCACAATCCCCCTACTGGGAATATATCCTGAAGACTTCAAATCACTCTATAAAAAAGATCCCTGCTTTCTTAAGGACTTCTTTTGCTTTGCAGAAGTTTGTCAGTTTGATGAGGTCCTTTTTGTCTACCTTATTTTTTATGGTATGGGCACTTAGGGTTCTGATCCGGAATTGGTTGCCAGTTCCAATTTCCATAAGGGTGTCTATCTCCTGCATTTTCTAAGATTCTTATAGGTTGAAGTTTTGCATTTAGGTCTTTGATCCAATTAGAGTTATTTTTTGTGTATGGTGATAGGTAGGGGTCCTGTTTCAATCTTCTGCATGTGATCAGCCAGTTTTCTCAGCACCATTTACTGAATAGGTTCTTCTCTTCCCAGTGGTTGTTGAAGGATTTGTCAAAGATGAATAGGTTGAGAAATTGAGACTTTGCTACCGGAATCTCTATGCTGTTTCATAGGTCTATATGCCTGTT
>NW_006952457.1:0-667 GCF_000164805.1 Carlito syrichta | reverse complement strand
AGCCTCCCAAAGTGCCGGTTTACAGGCTGTGCCACCGAGTCTGGCTAACATTGTGGTTAAAGACTTCTGATGATCTCAGAAGCTGGGGGCAGCTCATCAGTGTCTTATGTCACTTTCTTTTTTATTATTTTTTTATTTTTAAAGATGTGGGGTACAATTCAGCGTTAGGTATACAAATGTTTATTATGCAGGTACTCTTGTTGATGAGGTGTGCCCCTCCCCCCCCAGAAGTTTCCCTCAACAGTCAATCCCACACTCCCTCCCCTGGCAGTTTCCCACTACTGCCAATCCCTTTCTTATAGTGTTATGATAATTGTTCAAGGTTCACGGGTGATTGAAAACATATGGTACTCTGTTCTTTGTTTCTGTGATAGATCATTGAGTATGATCGACTCTAAATCCACCCAAGTTGCTGCAAAGTCCATTTGTTTGTCCTTCTTTATGACTGCATAATTTTCCATTGTGTATATGTACCACATTTTTTAATCCAGTCCAACTTTGATGGGCAGCATGGTTGGTTCCATGTTTTTGCTATTGTGAATAGAAGCTGCAACAAACATACGTGTGCAGGTATCTCTTTTGTAGAATGATTTGAGTTCTTCCGGGGTATTTTTCCCAATAAAGGTCATATGGGAGGCCAATTTCTAGTTTATTCAGAAATTGCCAC
>NW_006952456.1:0-746 GCF_000164805.1 Carlito syrichta | reverse complement strand
AAAAGGTTATGCTAAACCAACACAAGTAATTGTTGTTTAATTCTCTTCTGAACTGACACAGTATCTCCAGCGTATTCCTGAAATGTGAAAAGAAACCGAATCTTGTTACTGTAAAAAAATGATACAACATGATAATGAAATAGGATGAGTATGTGCAATGATTGCTTGCCAATGGAAAAATTGCATTAAAAACTAATTCAGAGAAGTTGGATGAATCACCATGTATACGTGTTGCAACTTCTCATGAGCATCTGCATTTTCTTTGGGAAATCTGAAAAGAAACATGATTTATTTCCTGTAAGTTGATGATGCAATATGCCAAAAAATAGCATCAGTATAGATGATATTTGGGAATGGAAAAATTGAATAGAAAACCAATTTCAGCAATCACAGCTAAATTAAGAATTACACATGTTATACCTTATGATAAGCATTTGTACTGAACAAATATATGATTGTTTGGCTTGCTGCACTGACCATTGACCTCTGGTTTAAAAATCACTGCAGGACAGTGTTTCAGACTGATGGATTTCCTCTTACCTGATCAGTTTTCCCATCACAAACAAGAGTCCTGAAAAGAGAGAAATAAAATCTTTCTTATCTGGTGTGTCATCTCATGACTGTCTCTGTGGTGATTTCCTGGGCCTCACTGGGAGAAGAGGGTGCTACATCTGCAGACAAATTTGGAGATGGTTGAAGATCTCTATGTGGCCTGAGGTGCTGAGAGCTAGGAGGTTGCCTAAGTG
>NW_006952455.1:0-639 GCF_000164805.1 Carlito syrichta | reverse complement strand
TAGAGTCCTTTAATATTTAATGATCTATCACAGAAACAATGAACTCAGTATCGCATGCTATCATAAGCGGACCTTGAACAATTATCATAATATTATAAGAAAAGTATTGGCAGTAGTGGGAAACTGCTGGGGGAAGGAAGGATTGGCAGTAGTGGGAATCTGCCAGGGGAGGGGACAGATACCTCATCAACAAGGGTATCTATAATGAACATTTGTATGCTTAACCCTGAATTGTATCCCACATCTTTAAGATAAAACATTAAAAACAAAAAAACTAGATTGAACTAAAAGTCTCTAAACATCTAAAAGTACACTAGTATTCATCTATTTTCTTATCTTCAAAAATAAGTTTTATAAAAGAAAGTGAGATAATAGTTTCACAGTCTAAGAGTGTTGGAGATGCTTCTTAGTATGGCATAAATTCCAAAATCTTAGAAATAAAATGCTTTAACAATTTAGTCTGTATACATTTTTTAAACCCATGTAAATTACAACAAAAACTACATTTATAATGATGTCATCCCCTACTAAGTAACATCAAATTATTTCTGGAAATATTATAATTTTATTAATAAATAATTTTTTTTTGAGTTGGAGTCTCACTCTGTCACCCAGACTGGAGTGTAGTGGCCGCTCTGG
>NW_006952454.1:0-750 GCF_000164805.1 Carlito syrichta | reverse complement strand
TTAGAAAAAGTCCATTCAGTTGCCTGTATATGAGGATTTCATTTCCCTAGATTATGCTTCAAAAACCCAAATTGGTGTTTAGCCCTTAGCAAACACCCTGAAGTTTTTTTTGGGATTGAGGACACGTGTAAACCAGATTTTTTATTCGCCATTAGCAATAGACAGTGGAGTTTCCTGTATATGAGAACTCCCTTTATCCAGATTCCTACTTCCAAAACCTGATTGGTGGTTATCTCTTAGCAAGATGCTCTGTTGGATTTTCGGATGAAGGACTCGTGTAACCAAGATTCCTTATTCTTCCGTAGTAGCAGATCATATTGTGTTCAGTATATGAAGACTCCCATTACTGAAATTCCTGCTTCATTCTCAGCGAGACACCGAGACATTTCATGGTGACCTACAATTTCAGTTGTTTGGATACCAAGCGAAAGACACCCATAAAGTTCTTGAGGAATTGGAACCCAAGATTCCTCGTTCCATTTTCATAAGACACACTAAAAATATGGTGACATAGAAGCCCAGATTTCTGATTAAACCTTATCAAGAGACCTTGTGGATTTAGGCGATTGAGAACTCCAAGAACTGGATTCCCTTTCCGTTCTCAGCAAGATGCCATGATTTTCCCTATGTGGATTCCAAAGCTATGTATATAAAAATGCAGAAGCCCAGTAGTTTCCTAGGTACGTGGAATCAATGACTCCAGGTTACATTTTAATAAATTGTACTAAATATTTGGCAACTGCAAAATCC
>NW_006952453.1:0-811 GCF_000164805.1 Carlito syrichta | reverse complement strand
AAAAAAATTTTCAGGGCATCTTGCTACGGGAAAACAAGAATCAGGGCTTCGAGCTCCCTCATGTTTTAAAGCTATTTAGCAAGTGGGTATTACGAATCAGTCGATTCAGGACTCCAGCAACATTCAGGACCTCTTGATAGTTGCAAAAGAGTATCTGGCACTACAAGTCCATTTGGTTCCTCGGGACAACTAAGGCCAGATTCCAGGAAAAAAAGGATAATCTTGCCATATTTGGATGTAACTCTTGTCTTAAGGTGAACCTTGTTATTCGTAAAATTTCGTTTGTCCTTTTATTTTGAGAGGGGCCGAGGGTTTTGAAGTTGCCAAATGTTTAGTAAGTATTTTTAAAGGTAACCAGAAATCATGGGTCCCCATCCCTAGGAAACTTCTGGTCATCTGTCTTTTTGTATACAGAGTTTTGGAATCCACTTTGACAGGGAAAGTCAGGGTATCATGCTGAGAAGAAAAAGGGAAACCGGGTTCATGGAGTTCTCATTCGCAGAAGTTACAGGGCCTCTTGATAAGGTTTAATCAGGAATCTGGCTTTTAAGTCCCCTCATTGTTAGCGTGTCTTGTACAAGGGAACAGAAATCTTGGATTCCAATTCCACAGGAAACTTCCGGGACTCTGTCTATAGATATTCAAGTAACTCGAATTCTACATCAGCAAGAAATGTCTCCGTGTCTTGCTGAGAATAAAGCAGGTAACAGGAGTCCTCATATACAGGAAACTGCACTGCCTCTTGCTAAGGATGAATAAGGAATCTGGGTTACATGAGTCCTCAATCCTGATAATCTACAGGGCGTCGTGA
>NW_006952452.1:0-14629 GCF_000164805.1 Carlito syrichta | reverse complement strand
AAAAAATTCTCTACATATTTTATGGCTACCTATACATTCCCATTTGCTGTTGTTTCCTGCTTGCTACATAATTTTTACCAGTGTAGTTTCGCTGTTTATATGTACTGGTTAGAAATTCAATCCAAATAAACATCTAATGTTAACTGTTTCTGGGTTCAAATATTCACTAAAATGAAATATATAACATTCAACTTTATAATATTACCTACATAAATAATAAACCTTCATTTATAAGTAATTTACTATATTTTGATGCTTGCTACATGCTCTCTTTTTCATTAATCTCCACATATTATTTTTAGTTCTGAGATGTTACATATATTTTTCATAATTTTTGTCTTTTGTCGTTCCATAACTTAGTAAATCTTTCTTTATATAAATCATATGTAATATAGCACTTTCATCTGTATATGAATTATGACTGTTATTACTATAACAACCAGTATATAAATGAGTAGCCTTAGCCTCAGAGTTTACATAATTTTTTTTTCAAAAAGTATTTCTTCAGAAAGTATCTCATAAGCAGTCATTTGGACCTTGGATTATAATCCAGTCTTTAGTTGGGTAAATAAAGACCCTTTAGACTCGTAACTAGCATGGGTAAAAATATGAACTCTAGGGAAAAGCATGTGATGTACATAAGTAAAACGAGACACTAAAGATTGCAATGGTATAGCTACTACTACTATCAAATGGACAAAGAATGCCAATATTGAAAGTCCTATTTCTCCCAGTTCTGGTCTTTGATCAGAGCAGAGTCCTGGCAAGGGAGTCAGGTTCTATAAAAGTTGAAATGATACTCACATTAAATTTGGACAGGTCAATCTGACTTTTCTGAGTCTGTTTTCTCATTCATAAAATGAAAATGTTAGAAGAGAAGTTCTTGCTGGGTGCAGTGGCTCACGCCCGTAATCCTGGCATTTGGAAGGTGGAGGCAAGAGGATTGCCTGAGTCCAGGGATTCAAGACCAGTGTGGGCAACTTGGTAAGACCTTCTCTCTACAATAAATAAAAAATTAGCCATGCATAGTGGCACACACCTGTTGTTTCAGCTATGTGGGAGGCTGAGGTGAAAGGATCACCTGAGCCCAACGGAACAAGGTTGCTGTGGCCATGAGCATAACACTACACTCCAACCTGAACAAAAGAGTGAGACTTCAGCTCAAAACAATAGTAATAATAATAATAATAATAAAAGAACAGTTCTCCTCAGACCTCCTAGTTCAAAAAGGTTTCAAAGCTAGAAAGTAGTTACAAGTGAACAGAAGTGCAGGCTCAGGGGCAAGAAAAGGCAGGAAGAAGGTGGTTTCTGCCCTAGAAACAAAGTATCAATAAAAAATACATGGGTTTTGTGTATATTTGTGCTCAAGTTGTATACAAAATCAGTTCCTCAGAGGAAGACAAAACTGCTCTGGTACTTAAAGGCATCATGAACTATTTGCCTTGGGGTAGCTCAGGGGATACTGGTATTAGAAACATACTGATAGCAACAACGTTAAGATAATGCTGTTTCTCACATATAGGGGAAACTTATCACTCTCATTAATCTTTCAATCACCTTCTTTTTTCCTATAGAAATTTTCCAAAATCCACCTTTACTTGGAATTACAAATTCTATACAGCTTTCTCTTCCTGTGATGAGCAATGCGGCCTCCCTGACAGGAAGTGTCTGCAATGTCTCCAGAGTCTCTGCTCCAGCCATCAGCTCAGCATGGCTATTGCCTACAGTCTCTGGCATCTCTTTCAAGCCACTCATGGGTAGTGCCTACCTTTACCGGCATTCTAGCACACTATGCTGGCTGAAGTTTCTGCCTAAAGCCAGATCTCCATTTCAACTGCCTCTTATCAAGACAGTTTTGAGTGAGATATCACAAGAAGCAGTGAAAAGTTATCTTCACTCAGTGACTTCACTGAAACTGTCAAGGACTACGACACACTGTTCCTTCCATGTCTATGACAGCCCAGTATGATAAAACTTTGTATGCCAATGCCACGGTCCCTTTGTATCCATCCATGTCTGCCAGACTTCTTCAATGGATACCATCTCAAATTACAAATTACGTATCAGGGACACAGCCTGTCACTTCCATATCAGGTACAGTGAAGCCTCTGTCTGGAGAACTTGTTCCCTATCTACAATCCTATGGTTTTGTGTCATACCCAGGATATAGCACCCCTGCTCCTTACCAGAAATGGCAATGATACTAAAGGAGGTTCAGCCCATAAATATCCTACCATCAATCTCTCTGTCTCTGCTCAACCCATCACAGAAACATGTTTGCAAGGTGAGTACAAACAATAAATAGGGAGAGGAATGAACTCAGCATTCAGAAGGAGGGTTGAAGCTGAAGCTGACAAGGGCTGAGTGCATAGATAGGTAAAATGTAAGTCCCAGACTTCAATTACTACCCTTGTCCTGTGCTCTCCATTTTCAGACACAAAACAAGAATACCTAAATAAGTGGGAAGGTGGGACATCTATGATAAATGTAACAGAACTCCAAAAGAACACCAAGGAATACCATGCTTTTTGCTACCCTAGCTGCTTAGTTCCCCTCTATCACCAAATGATAACTAACTTTCTTCCCTAATTTATCACTTTAGTGTCTTTGGAAAGCATTTTGGAATGTTTTTGTGGTGACATTTTAACACTCCTTAATTTACACCAGGATTGAAGACCACGTGCTCAGAGATCTTGTCCAATGCAAGCAGGCTTAGGATCTTTCTCGATTATAGATTTCAAGAGGAAGAGATCAAGTGTCTGTCCTAGTCCATGGTATAAAGTCTTATTGTCTCAGGAAAGTGAAGAGTATTGAAAGGACACTCTATGAGACTGCTACACTTTATAAAACATTTTGTATTTTAAAATTATTTTTGCTTTTTATTTTACTTATAACAGCCCTGTGTAATACAAAGAAAACTAACAAACAATGACACCAAATGATAACTAGTTAGAACTAGAACAGTCATTGCCTACCTCCTAATACAGGTTCTTTTCCATGGTCTTAAGAAGAGTTAGTGGCAAATGCTTGCCCCCTGTTGGAAGGTGCCTCATTGCTGCACTGGTGTGTAGGGATAGCATCTTGCTGACCAGGGACTGACTTCTTTATTCCTGTAGTAATGGAAACTTCCCTGGAGATGGAGACTTCCCTCAAACTGTAACCTTCAAACCAGACACTTAGTCTGTTATAAACTCCAGAACTCCCCAAGTCGTATAGTGGCAAAAATATACACACAACTCACCAATCTCCCTTCTGGGAATATAGCCAGAGGAACTCAAAGCATTCTAGAAAAAATATACCTGCACATACATGTTTATTGCAGCACTATTCGCCATAGCAAAACATGGAACCAATCGTGCTGCCCATTGAAACTGGACTGGATAAAAAAATATTACTACTGAATATTTACACAGTCATAAAGAAGGACAAGCATATGGACTTCACAGCAACTTGGAATGGATTTAGTGTCTATCATACTCAGTGATCTATCACAGAAACAAAAATAGAACACCACATGTTCTCACTCATAAGTGGATTCTGAACATTTACCATAATACTGTAAGAAAGGAATAGGCAGTAGCAGGGTGGAGGGGGGAATCACAATACCAATAAGGGTATCTGAACTCAAACCAGGCAAAGTGGGGCCAAAGGAAGGCCCAAACTTTACTTCTATGATGTCCACTTGTATATCTAATCCTGAATTATACCCCACATATTTAAAATAAAATATACTTTTTTAAAAAAGAAAAGAAAAGTGTCTGATTGCTGCATTCATGTGTAGAAAGAGCAGCTTGCTTACCAGGGACTGACTTCTCTCTTCATTACTTTGTAGTAATGGAAACATCCCTAGAGATTATAATTACCCTCAAATTACAACCCTCAAGGCAGACATTTGGTCAGCCACAAACTCCAGTATTCCCCAAGTCCTGTAGCAGCATAATATTCAAATACTTGATAGTAGTTTACCACCTTAGCATGAGGACATGTCATTGATAGCTCTAGTGTAGAGTTCTGCTAATCTCTTACCATTGCCTCCAGCTCAAGCCACAAACAGAGAATAAGAATTTGAATTAGATTGAAATCAAGCATTCCAAGCCTATGAATGCCTAACCGATTCCAACAGAACACCAAGACACACCACTACTCCCTTTAGAAATTCCTGATATTCACTAGCTTCTGGTGTGCACTGATCCTCTTGGCCCTGAGGAAAAGTCTAACTCTGAAAATGCCAACCTTGGAAAGAATAGTCTGCGTCATGAGGACCAAGGGACACTTGAAAGTGGAATTCAGTCTTGCAGTAGTTTATAGACATCACCACACTGGCAGAGGATATTCACTTTCCACAGCTCTTTGATTCCTTAAAATATCTTGATCAATCCAAAGGTCCCACAGGAATCAAAACCAAAGATACCAGAGCCATCATCAAAATGAATTATGTGCAGAAAAGTCAAGTGTCATAAAGGGTTCCTCTGATCAAGTCAGGAAGAACAAATGCAAAACTTTGAGCCTATCAATGGCCAAAATCCAACCAAAAAAACCAGAGTTCTTATTAGAGGGAAAGTGGCTACTTGTAGTACTGCAGCAGTGACAGGGCTCCTGTGGATGCAACCAAGCATTCTGAAAGCAGATGTCAAAAACTTGTATCCAGCAGAATTGGCAAAACTAGGGCCTACAGAAAGAAAAGACCAAAAGAACTGGAAAAATCAACTCCAAGAAATCTGAAGACAGTAAGCAATCATGGAACAAATCCAAGTCAGAAAAGCTAACCACTCCTGGGATGAAGCGGGGAAAAACAATGAACCTGTGCTTAGCCAAGAGAACTGTTAAAAGCCTTGAAGCTGCCTGGGCTTACATAAACTGGAGTCTGTGCAGGTTTTCCATTGACAGCGGAAGAAGAATAATATGAAAACTGGAGTTTCTTTCTCCTGCAACCTGGGAAAATCAGTAACACCAAAGACTCCAAGCATCTGCAGATCTCAAACTGTGGCTGAGCACCCAAATGAGAGTAAAGGTCCTGAGAAAATGCAAGTCAATGTCCAGAAACTAAAGGCAGTGCTGAAAAAGTTTCCACTTCCATCTGAGTATGAGCCGCCACTGCCAGGGAAGGTCAAGTTAGTACCTTTGCCATTTGCAACCCTGGATAAATCTCAAATTCGACCTGTTCCTTGATAGACACAGTCTCTGGCAACAGATAGGCCTGCTGTACCTTATTCTGCCAGGCCTGGTTCTACTAACTCAGCTCAACCTACTGCAGTCAATCCATCCCAATGAGCTCCTACCAGCACATATTTGATGGGTCCTGCCAGACCAGCTCAGCCAATTTCAACGAATGCAATCTGACCTAGCTTCATAGATTCTGCCCAGTCTACTATCCCTTGGTCTGCTGCTTTTAGGTCTGCACCCTACAAAACATCATCTTGCACTTCTCTCCATAATAAGCCTTTTTCCACTGCTGAGATCAAACTCCAGTCACCAGCCAAGCCTCAAAACCAAATCTACTCCAAGACTTCTGCCTCCAACCAATCCCATGAAGGAATCCCAATGTTCCTGAACCAGTAATGTCAACACCGATCACAGAAGAGCAGAGGTCAGAGCATAAGGCTATGAGGGGCAAGCTCAACAACAGGGTGAGAATGCTGCTAAATACATCAATTTGGGGAAAGTGCAGTATTTCCTTGAGAAGAAAGGATATGGAAATTGCTCAATACTATGACTATACAATATGATCTGCCAAGACTGTTGGTATAACTTTAGGTACCAGCTAGTTTTTAACATATACATGACAGATACAAAATTCTTGATTCATTTTTATTATTTTAATACTTAATAAAGAATACAATAGAATTGATCAGCATGTAACTAATAAAGATGTCTTGTCAGGGTTGACATTCTGTTAACTGTGTGATTTTTCTTTGGTAAAGTGGTGATCAAAGGCTGCATCAGAAAGAAGAAACTGAAAGATGGATTAGAAAATAGAAAAAAAAGGATGAGAATTGAGGAAGGAAAAAGGAACCTGGTCCAGGATTAGATTGGCCAAAAGGAGAGAGATTTTATGGGCTTATAAAAACAATCAAGAAATGGGAAAATGGCAGAAGTTAAACACAGAGTCCGAAGTTATGGCTAAAGAATAACATTTGAACAAAGTTGAAGAAAAGAGAAGCTAAGTCTGGGTGTCCAGAACTCTAAAATATCTCTCACTAGGAATGACCTTATGTCTCATGGCCTACCAGGTACATATTTTAGAAAATGATTGAGGACATACCTCCAATTTGTTTGGGCTTCCTTAACCGTAAATGATTATAGCAGGGAAAGGTAAATATAAAACATAAGGAAACCACCCAGGGGAGTGGCAAGGGGCCCCAGTAATCCTAGGGCAGCTGATAACCTGGGACCTCAACAGTTAAAATGCCACAGTATGAGATACAGAAAATGAACAGCAGTTGGAAAATAAATCACCATTTACTAAACAATAACGACAAGGCCAACAAGAGTCACTACTTGAGTTAACTTTCACAACAACACACAAAGCTAGTATCACCTTACTAGTGAGGTTCCAGAATGGGCTGTGTCTCACTGCATGCTAAGGGATGAGGCCTCAATGTGAGCCCTATGGGAATCCCTGAAGTCCTCATTGCTTTCAAGCACCTGTAGTGGGCAACCTGGCTTTCAGAGCACACCATCCGGAGGTTACCAGCCCACAAGATCAAACTTTTGGAAGGGCCTAAATAATAAGTTGAAGGACTCCTGTCATGTCCCCTCCCACTAACCCGGCATATGCAGCCTTCTTGCACTGACGCCTTCAACCAAGATGCACAAGAAAAACTGACTCGGTGCATCCATTCCCATAGAATGAGAGGGGTCACACCTGCACATTGGGTCACCCTCAGAGCTGCAGGATGCAGGTGCCCAATGGCCTACAGGTGCTCCTCGGGGAGCTTTGAAGCATACTGGAAGGGAAAGCGAGTTGGAGGCAGTGGGTGGAGGGCAGAAAGAAATGGAGAGGGCAAAGGGGAAGATGGGGTAACACATCACCACCATGGAAAATCAATAATTGACTATTATAAAATTATTTTTTAAATATAACTTACAGAACATAAAATTCACTTCAAATAGGTATAATTCAGTGGCATTTGGTATATAAAGGTGGTGCAACCATCAAAACTATCTGGTCCATAACATTTTTATCATCCACAAAAGAAACTCCTGGACCAGTTACCAATCAGTCATCCCCTATCCCCTCCTCCCTCTGGCCCCAAGTTCATACCATTATCTATGGATTTGTCTTTCCTAGACATTTCATATAAATGGAATCACAGTACGTGACCTTTACTATCTGGCTTCTTTCACTTAGCATAATGTTTTAAAGGTGTACCGATGTTCTAGTGTGTGCCAGTACTTCATTCCTTTTCATGAGTGCATAGTATCCTATCACTATACCACATTTGCTTATCCATTATCAGTTGCTGAACATTTGGGTTGTTTCCACTAGTAATTTACACTTATTGGGATTTTATTCAGTGTCACGCATCACCTAGATTAGTTTACCCCATTTCATAGTTGAGGATATAGAGTGTATTGAGAATTTGGTCAAGATTGAGAGCTAACAAGTAGGGGAGCTGGGATTGGAATGCAGACCTCAGAGGTAACAGTTTCACATGATAGAACATCAGCAAGATACAAAAGGGCAACTTTACCCTTTTCTCCACATTGCAGTCACATGCTTCACTTCACCCTTAGAGATACCTACTTTTGCCACTTTGAGAATTCAACCAGAGATATTACTCATTTGTACCCTAATGTGCTTGTATCATGGGTTACTGAATAACCTGTTCCATTGATTTGAAATACCTCTTTTATATTATGCTAAAATTCCTATATGTATATGTATTCACATTATTTTTTTACTATTGTTCTGGGTTTTGTTTTTGTTTCTCCATTTCTCTAGAATCCTTTTCATCTTCTATTGAGTTTTTATTTTTTTTACTTGTTTTGTAAGACATTATCCATTATGTTCATTCACTCCTGTGTTCTTCTTACGCTTTTTGTTGTTGTTGTTTTTGTTAAGTTTGGGTTTCACTCTGTCATCCAGGCCAGAATGCAGTAGCACAATCATGCCTCAAATTCCTGAGCTCAAGAAATCTTTCTGTCATGGTTTCTGAGTAGCTGGGATTACAGGCATGCACCACCACTCTGCCAATTTTTTTTTTTTTTTTTTTTAGATGAGGTCTTGCTATGTTGTCCAGGCAGGTCTCAAATTCCTGGGCTCAAGGGATCCCCTTTCCTCAACCTGCAAAAGTGCTGGGATTACAGGCAGTAGCCACCATACCTGGCCTGTTTTTTAATAATTATTATTATTTTGAAAATGGCGGCTTGCTTTCTGATATTTCCAGCCTCTGCTCCTCCCCTAACTTTTATCCTTTGTGTTTGCTGTTCCTCCTGGTAGTTTATTTTCTGTGATGGGTTGTGTTCTGAAAAGGAGCTCTGGTGGCTCAGGTTCAATGGAGAGGGGCTTGACTGTTTCAGTCCTTTAGAATCTACTACTGGCCCCTGTACGTACTTTAGGATAGGCAAAACCCCTGGCAGTTTCAGTTGCTGTTCTCAAAAAGGCCCACTGTGCTTCCAGTGAACACCTGCTGGCTCTTTGAAGGGTTCCTGTCTGCCACTCTCTCTAGTGTCATAACAGGCAGTTCTGGTGCCTGTTGGGATTCAGAGGAAGAACCCTGTCCTCTAGTTTTGGTGGTAAATGCTATGCAGGTTTTGATTTTGTTTTATATATTTCCATGAGAGGATTTTGGCAGATTCAAATTCTACGATGCTGCCTCCTTCTTTCTGAAGTCAGGCTCAATTTCTTGACATAATTATTTTAAGTGACAAAGCCCTATAGTTTCATGAAGCAGAGCTATATATGCCTCAAACTAGTTAAGACTCTGAATCAGAAAATGCTTCCTGAGTCTCCTCTGTCTACCACGGCACTTCTTGCCTGTACTTGCTCAGTCCATGTCTTGAGTGAGAAGTTAATATAGCCTAGAGGGCTCATAGGTTGGGAGACATTTGGTTTGTTATGAGAAGTGGAATAACCCTGCCGGGCATATGAAGAATCCAGAGACAGGCCCTGGTCAGAAAAATATTATTTTCCTTCTCTCTTTTGCTTCTCTTTGCATCTATTTTAAAACATGAACAAAACTGAAACTCTAATCTCACCTCCTACACACACACACACAACTGATCCATACAGAGTTTTCTTCATCTCAGTTAATGGTAATACCACTATTCCAGCTGCTCAGGTCAGAAATTTCTGAAGTCATTAGATTCTTGTCTCTCCCTCCCAACTGCATACCCAGAACATCAACAAATTTCAACAGCCCTAATTACACATAAAACCTTTTTACTTCTAACCACATTCTTCCATTTTTACTTTAGTTCAAGCACTCATCATTTCCTGCCTGAATTATTCAAATATCTTTCTCACAACTCAGAGGTTCCCTACCTTTTTAAACCTATCAAGCCCTTCTTATCACACTCGTAGGTCAAAGAAAGTACTTAACAGTCCCGTTTATTAAGCAGTTGGGTGCCAAAAATTTAATAAGTATTTATGCCTGTAGTAGGCTGAATAATGGCCACCGAAAAAGATTAGGTCCTAATCTCTGAACTTCTAAATGTTACAGTATTTAGAAAAGAGGTCTTTGGATGTGATGAAAGATCTTGAGATGAGGAGAAATCCTGGATTATTAGAGTGAGCCCTAAATGCGACCACATGTGATCTGATGAAATGAAGGCAGATGGAAATTTAATACAGACAGAAGAAGTGAAAGGCAGTGGAACACACAGGCACACATGGAAGTGATGCAGCCAGCAGTCAAAGAATATTGGCAGCCACCAGAAGCTGAAAAAGGCAAGGAATAAAATCTCCCCAAAGCCTCTGAGGAAGTAGAGCCATCTCAACATCTCAATTTTGCCCCACTGAGCTAATTTCACACTCCGGGGCTCTAGAACTGTAAGAATTCATTTTTCTTTTTTTAAGCCACCAATTTTGTGGTGATGTGTTAGAGCTCATCTAAAACAATGGAACCTAAAACAATGTTCTAACAACTATGTAGTCATGTAAAAATAATAAATATTAGCTTTAAAAAATTTGATTTCACTCTTAAACACAACACTTTCTAATGAGATATGTGTGTCTGTTGGGCACTGTATGTGTCAAACCTTGGAATCACATTAGACACTGCCAGCCTCATTTCCTGTTCCACATTGATTTTCACAGGGTACTTCATAATTTTTTTTCTCAGCTACTGCCAAAAATCTAGTTGAAAGGAACGTAGCATGACCAGATGTTAAAACTGTTCTACTGGGTAGAAGTTCACACACTACAGATGTCAAGTATTTCTATGACTCCTCAAATTTAAAATATCCTGCTACACCCAGTAGTGCTTTGAATCCTTCATGAACGTAAAATATCCTGCTATACTCAGTTGAATCTACTGTGATGTCCTGGGATAACTTGATGTACCTTTTGAACTGCAGCCCTAGTTGGTTTTTTTGCTCCCACTTTCACCCCCTCAAATTTGTCAACTTGACAGCCATCATGATCCTTTTCAAAACATAAGTCAGATCCCATTACTCTTTTGCTTAAAACTTTCCACGGCTTCTCATTTCTCTCAGAGCCAAAACTAATGGCCTTAAAGGCTTATAAGGCCCTTGCTACATCAGCAAGCATTTCCTATAAAAGGCCAAACAGTAAATAAGTTAGTCTTTGTGGGAGAGATCGTATCTCTCTCATCTACTCCACTGTGTAGTTGCAGCACAAAAGCAGACACTGTAAATATATAAGCAAACAGGTATGGCTACGTTCCAATAAAACTTCATTCACAAAAATAGGCTACACTGGTTTGCTGACTCTTTCCCTACAGGATCTACTGCTATGCTCCCTCTCCCTCACTCCACTCCAGTCAAAATGAGCTCCATTGCCATCCCTTGAATACAACAATCTCCTGACTCAGGGTCTCTACCCTTGCTATTCTCTGCCTGGAATGCTTTTCTCACTTCCTTCAAGTCTTTTTTCAGATCTTATCTTTTCAGTTAGTGTCTCCCTGACCACAATATTTGAAGTTGCAATTCCCTCACTATACTTCTTTCTGCCTTTCCTCAATCTGATTCCCATTACCAGGGCCTATTTCTTTTAGTATTTTGCTGTTTACAATCTAAATGTTAACACACTCACTTGCTCATCACTAAACTATAAGAACCTGGAAAATGTTTGCCTTATTTATTCATTGATACATGTCCAATGCCTTAAACAGTGTTTGGCACTTAGCTGGTATCAATCAATGTTTGTCGAATAGCTGACTAAATGACTGTTTTTCAGAGAGTATAAATATAGTGACATGCAATTCCTCATTCCTCATTAAAGGTGATTGTGCATCTAGGATCTACAAGGAACTCAAATGTGCTGAAAGGAAAAAAACAAACAGCCCCATTACAAAGTAGGCAAAAGACTATGAATAGACACTTCTCAAAAGAAGACATACGAACAGCTGACAGATAGGTGAAAAAATGTTCGACTTCACTAGTCATCAAAGAAATACAAATTAAAACTATAATGAGATACCACCTAACTCCAGTCAGAATGGCCATCATCAATAACTCAAAAAACAACAGATGCTGGAGAGGATGCAGGGAAAAGGGAACACTTCTACACAGTTGGTGAGAGTGTAAACTAGTATAGTCTCTATGGAAAACAGTGTGGCAATTCCTAAAAGTTCTAAAAATCAACCTTCCACATGACCCCACAATCCCCCTACTAGGAATATACCTGGAAGAACTCAAATCACTCTATAAAAAAGATACCTACACATGGATGTTTATCGCAACACTGTTCACAATAGCAAGAACATGGAACCAACTGTGCTGCCCATCAAAAGAGAACTGGATTAAAAAAATGTGGTACATATACACAATGGAATACTATGCAGCCATAAAAAAGAACAAAATCATGAACTTCGCAGCAACCTGGATGGACTTAGAGTCTATAATACTGAGCGATCTTTCACAGAAACAAAGAACTGAGTATCACATGTTCTCACTTATAAGTGGATCTTGAACAACTATCGTAATGCTATAAGAAAAGGATTGACAGTAGCAGAAAACAGTGGGGGCATGGGGCAGTGGGGAGGTGGAATCAGCAGTAGCGGGAAACTACCTGGGGAAGGAGGGACACACCTCATCAACAAGGGTACCTGCACAATGAATATATGTATACCTAACCCTGAATTGTACCCCACAATTTAAAAATAATAAATTTAAGGTTAAAACAAAAGTGATAGTACCTGGACAAAAACCAAAATTTTAAAAAATAAATATAAAAACTGAATAGAAAATGTAAGATCCAAATGTTTAAACAGCCCTGATGTTTCTTATGTCATTTAACTCTTGATGAAACTGGCAATCTTGAGAATGGCACTTGTACCTAAAATAAAGGTTTTAAATTACTAGAAAATATGTTATATAACCCACAGCTAACAGCAAAAGAACAATATGTTACATCATAATATGGATTCCCCATGTACATATTTAAACATAATGTTTAACACACTCACTTTACAGACCTTTCTTTCCAAGCATGCTCAAGAACTCATCTCAGATTAGTCAGTGTTCTTGGTGACAGCAGATACCAGTCTTCAAAGAGACTACAGGTGGAGCTCCAAACCAAATTCATCTTCATGTTACTGGTTTTACAGTAGCCTTCTTCTCAGGAGACATCTTCTTCATCAGGCAATTCCAACTGCAATGGAAAAGAAACATAATTTGTGTGCATTTATAATACACAAACTTAATAGATACCAGGTCCTTTGTTATATTTCCCTTTGTTTGAACGAGTTCACGTCACATCTATTTCTACCTAAGAATTTACTTTTGAAATTCAACTTCCCAGCCAGGCTCGGTGGCTCAGCCTGTAATCCCACGCCTTTGGGAGGCTGAGGTGAGTGGACTGCCTGAGCCTGCGAGTTCGAGACCTGCCTGGGCAGCGAGACCTCATCTCTACAATAAAGCAAAAAATCAGCCGGGCATGGTAGCACATGCCTGTAATTCAACTTCCCATTTTATATTCCCAATGGGCTCACAGAAAAATCTTAATGATAAAAAGTTTCTCTTTAGCAACACAGTTTCATTTCTGCTCTCATTGCACCCCCGTTCCTAGTAATCATCCAGACAGCTGTTTAGCTGGCTTGCTACTTGGAGCTTACCTAGGCTCCACTTGACAATCTTGCTCATGGATGAGATTTTTTTCTCCTTCTGATGACTCTAAACAACAGGAACTGGGTTTTTCTTTTTCACTGTGGTAGAACCATGCCTGATATTGATCCATGAGCATAACACTCAATACATTTGCTCAGCTAATGAAGGCATTCTAGCCCTCAAGATTTCTGCTTCCAGCTTGAACTGCCTTGTGGAGAAGACCTGGTCCCAAAGACATAATAGTCATTGGTGTTCAATGTTCATCTCAGCTGTCACCATCATTTCCTAATCCACTCCTGTAATTCATTTTGGGTAGAGTGAGACATTTATCGCAACAATATTTGAACATCCTACACTCTTTATTGAGTGCATCTGGGGTTATAAGTCATTCTAGGCACTGGGAATAGAGCTCTGAGATCCTGGAAATTATACTCTAGTAAGGAATGAAAGACAATAAACAACCCAAACTATATCAGACTCTGGTAAAGACTGTGAAGAGAATAAAAACAGGACAAGGGATACAGCATAACTGGGTGGCTACTTAGAATGATTGGTCAGAGAAGATTCCTTTGAGGAGATGACAACTAAGCTGAGAAGTGAATGATAAGCCAGAGGCAAACAAAGATCAGGGTAAAAGAACCCCAGGAAGCCAGGCTCAGTGGTTCAGCCTGTAATCCCGTGCCTTTGGGAGGCTGAGGTGAGTGGATTGCCTGAGCCCGCGGGTTCGAGACCCGCCTGGGCAGTGAGACCTCATCTCTACAAAAAATCAGCCAGGCGTGGTAGTGCGCACCTGTAATTCCGGCTACTCGGAAGGCTGAGGCGGAAGGATCGCCAGAGCCCAGCAGGCGGAGGCTGCGGTGGCCGGGAGCGGCCACTGCACTCCAGTCTGGGCGACAGAGTGAGACTCCAGCTCAAAAAAAAAAGAACCCCAGGAAGAGGAAACAGCTGCGCAAAGGTCTTGAGTCAAGCAGATGTTTGGATAGTGTAGCTGGAGAGTAGTAAGCAAGGAGATTGGGAGATGAAGTCAGATGGGTGGAATCACTCTGTAATCAATCCAGGGTGAGGAGTTTGGATTTCTATTTCAAGTACCATGGGATTCCATTTGAAAAATTTTACACCCAGGAGTGATAGAATCTGCTTTCTGTTTCAAAACAATTATTAGCTGTGGAAGAATGCATTGTAGTAGTTAAGAATGGATGCCCTACCTGTACTACTGTGACTGCCCCTGAAGGTATGGCATTTCTCACAGAAAAACAAGCATGCAAGTGAAATCTGCCCAAAGTCTTCCTTGTATACAGCTCCTCCACAGAGCTCCTCTGGGTCTACTTTTGCTTTCTCTTTTCTTCTTTCTGGTTCAGAAATGGTGTCTCACTATGTTGTCCAGGCTGGAGTGCAG
>NW_006952451.1:0-696 GCF_000164805.1 Carlito syrichta | reverse complement strand
AGAATACAGGTTCAGAGATCCTTCGATCATCAAAATCTGTATGGCCTCCTGAATAAAGTTAATGAGAAATCTGTACTTGTAGGTCCGTACATTATTCAGAACTGCTTGCTGAGTGGATACCTAAAATCTTTAATTACAGATTCAAGAAGATTCCAGTCAGCTTGATAGTTCTAACCAAGGATCTGAACCTACAATTCCGTTTGTTTCTTATGAACATCTTCGGCCATAGTCCAGTTCCCCAGGAGTAAATGGAAATTTTGCGACAAAATCCCTCGCTTCAGGTTACATCAAAATACCAAAATTTCTGGTGGTCAGGCTGGTGGGAATTTGGATATTTGGTTTAGAAAATTCCACATTTTACAATGTCTTGTTAAGGGGAATCTGGTAACTTGGATTACAGTTCCCAGGTACTATGTGGGAGCCGTTCTATTGATAGTCAAACAACTGGAATTCTATGTTCATCAGGGAATATCTCGGGTATTGCTGAGAATGGAGCAGGAATCTGCGTAAAGGGAGTCCTCATATACGGGAAACTACATGGCCTCTTGCTATGGAAGAATAAGGAATCAGGGTTACAAGAGTCCTAAATCCCCAAACCTACAGGGAGTCTTACTAAGGGAGAAAAACGTTTCAGGGATTTGAAGCATGAATCTGGGGAATAGGAGTCCTCATATATAGAAAACTTTCACCCTCTTG
>NW_006952450.1:0-770 GCF_000164805.1 Carlito syrichta | reverse complement strand
TAAAAAAAGGAATGTGGGCTATGGGAGGCTTCAGTCCATGATTTCTACAGGGCTCCTTTGTAAGGGCTTATCTGGAATCTGGGCTTCTAGTTCTCCAAATTCTTCAGAGCTACTTGCCACTTGCAAATGACAAGTTTCATTATAGATTCCCAGCAACATCTGGTCCTCTTGAATGCTGTAACCATGATCCAGCCCTTGCAATTCAGTTGGCTTTCTCTAGACAACTAAGGTCAGATTCCAGGACTGAAAGTATGATTTCGCCATATTTGTGTGTAAGTCTTGTCTGAAGATGTACCCTACAATCCTAAAACTTGCGTTTGTGCATGTATTTGCTAGGGGCTGGGTGTAATGAGGTTGCTAAGCATGTAGTACACATTTTTAAATGTAACCAGGAATCACGGATTCCACGAGCCGGGGAAACAGTTGGGCATCTGTCTATTTGCATCAGAATTTTGGAATCCAGATCGCCAGGGTAAATCAGGGCAT
The DNA here is from genome assembly GCF_000164805.1 of Carlito syrichta. Taxonomy (NCBI): domain Eukaryota; kingdom Metazoa; phylum Chordata; class Mammalia; order Primates; family Tarsiidae; genus Carlito; species Carlito syrichta. Next base: position 284 of record NW_006952450.1, on the reverse strand, counting down.
CTAGCTGAGAACAAGAAGAGAATACAGGTTCAGAAGTCCTCGATCAACAAAATCTATATGGCCTCTTGATAAGGTTTAATGAGAAATCTGTGCTTGTAGGTCCGTACATTTTTCAGAACTGCTTGCTGAGTGGATACCTAAAATCTTTAGTTACAGATCCAAGAAGATTCCGGTCCACTTGATAGTTCTAACCAAGGATCTGAACCTACAATTCCGTTTGTTTCTTATGAACATCTTCGGCCATAGTCCAGTTCCCCAGGAGTAAATGGAAATTTTGCGACAAA
>NW_006952449.1:5622-6402 GCF_000164805.1 Carlito syrichta | reverse complement strand
GCAGTAGTTTCTGGACAACGAGGTAAACCTGAAGACAGTGATCACATGAACAAATGGCAAGATGATTCTTTGGATTGTGGAATCTGGCCTTACAGGACCCTGTGAAAAAAATGCATCAGTAGGCCAGATTCTCTGTTACAACTATAAAGAGGCACAGCGCGTTCCTGGGGATTGGTAATGACCAATTTGTGGTACGCATATGGAACGTTGCTCTGAATAATATGGGGACCAAGACTTCCAGATTCCAGATTACCATTTAGTTAAAGTCCCTGTCAATTCCTAAGTATGAGCACTGTCTTAATCCAAGGATAAGTTAGCAATTACCCAGATGTTTGCAAGTTACATGGAAACCGAGTTTCCTGGTTCCTCTTTAGTAACACGTGTAGAAACTTTCAAGGGACACAGTCACCCAGATTCCTATTTCGTTCTAAGCAAAATGACGAGATGTTTCCTGTTGAGTCCTGGAAGTCCAGACTCTTGTATACCCATAGAAAGGTGAAAAGAATCTGCCTGAGGACGTGGAATCAAAGATTCCTTGTTCCCTCCCAAAAATACCTCTTAAAAAATGTGAACACCTAAACCCAAAATCCTAATATCGAACTTCAGAGCCAGTGAAGTTTCTGGAAGACGAGGTAACACTGATGTCAGGGCATACATTCAAAAAATCCGAGAGGATTACTTTGTTCTGCAATCTGGCATCAGAGGACCCGAGTATCTAAATGGACTTGTAGTGCCAGATTCCCGTCACAACTATCAAGAGTACCAGAGTGTTGCTGGAGG
>NW_006952449.1:3333-4199 GCF_000164805.1 Carlito syrichta | reverse complement strand
TTTTTGTAATTGAGGACATGTGTAACCATATTCATTATTCTTCTAGCAATAGGCAGTGCAGTTCCTCGTATATGAGTACACCAATAACCCAGATTCCTACTTCAGAAAACGGATTCTTGGTTACCTCTTCTTAAGATGCCCTGTGGATTTTTGGTATTGAGGACTAGTGCAACCAAAATTCATTATTCTTCCTTAGCAAGAGGCCGTGTAGTTTCCTGTATATGAAGACTCCCATTACCTAGATTCCTGTTTCATTCTCAGCAAGGCACTGAGATTTTTCCTGGTGACTTAGAATTCCAGTAGTTTGGATATCAAGAGTAACACTCCAATAAGGTACCTTGGGAGCTGGAATCCAAAATTCCTGGTTCCCCTTAATAAGAACAGCCCAAATGTGGAATCTTCTAAACACAATGTCACAATTCCCACAAGCCCGACCACAAGGAATTTCTGTAGTTTGAGGTAACCTGAATTGAGGGATTTTGTACCAATATACCATTTGATTCCAGGGGTATCTGATTATGGTCGTAGATGTTCCTAGGACACAAAAGTATTTTTAGGGCCAGATCCTCGATTACAACTATCTAGAGGACCAGGGATTTCCTGGGGATCTGTAATGACAGATTTAGAGTATCCACGGAGCTAGTAGCTCTGAAAAAGGTATGGACCTTTAAACCCAGATTGCTGATTAAACCTTATGAAGAGGCACAGTATATTCTGGCGAATAGGACTCTTAGAACCGGATTTCCTTTTCATTCTCAGCAAGATACCCTGATGTTCCCTCGTGATGTGGATTCCGAGCTCTGTATGCAAATAGGCAGATGCCCAGAAGTTTCCTAGGGACGTGAATCCATGAATCCTGATTACCC
>NW_006952449.1:0-1495 GCF_000164805.1 Carlito syrichta | reverse complement strand
TAGCAAGAGGTTGTGTAGCATCCTGTACATGAAGACTCTCATACCCAGATTCTGCTTCGTAACCCTGATTCTTGTTTAGCCCTTAGAAAGACGCCCTGTAGATTTTCAGGACTGAGGTCATGTGTAACCCAGATTACTTATTATTCCATAGCAAGAAGCCATATAGTTTCCCGTATATGAGGACTCCCTTTCTGCAGATTCCTGCTCCATTCTCAGCAATACCCGAGATATTTCCTGATGAACGTAGTATTCCAGTTGTTTGGCTATCAATAAAAAGACTTCCATATAGTACCTGGGAACTGTAATCCAAGTTAACAAATTCCTCTTAACAAGACATTGTAAAAATGTGGAATATTCTAAACCCAGTATCCCAATTCCCACCAGCGTGACCACAAAACTTTTCAGTATTTTGAGTCACCTGAAGCAAGGGATTTTGTCGCAGAATGCCCATTGACTCCTGGGGACTCAATTATGGCCGAAGATGTTCATAAGAAACAAACAGAATTGTAGGTCCAGATGCTCGATTACAACTATCAAGAGTACCGGAATCTTCTTGGATATGTAATTAGAGATTTTAGGTATCCATGCACCAAGTAGCTCTGACAAATGTAGGGGCCTACAAGCCAAAATTCCTCATTAAACTTATCAAGAGGCCATATAGATTTTGATGATTGAGGACTCCTTGAACCCGGATTTTCTTCTCAGTCTCAGGAAGATGCCTTGAATTTCCCTGGTGATCTGGATTACAAGATGGTGTATGCAAATAGACAAATGCCCAGCTTTGTCCCAGGGACGTGGAATCCGTGATCCCTGGATACCTTTAAAAATATGTAATACATCCTTAGCAACCTCAAAACCCCCAGCCCATATAAAATAGACGCACAAATGGAAGTTTTAGGATTACAGGGTACATCTTAAGACAAGAGTTGCACACAAATATGGTGAGATGATTCTTCAGTCCTGGAAACCAACTGAACTGCAGAGATGGGTTCTTGGTTATAACAATCAAGAGGACCAGAAGGCTACTGGGAATCTATAATGACACTTGTGCTTTCCACGTGGCAAGGTGCTATGAAGAATTTGTAGAACTCGAAGCCCAGATTCTAGATAAGCCCTTATAATGGAGCACTGTAGAATTCATGGTTTGAGGTCTCACGTAACCCACATCCTTTTTTTTATTATCAGGAAGACACCCCGACGTTTTCAGGTGTCGTGGAAGGTCAAACTCTTACATACCAATACTCATAGGGCCAGAAGTTTCCCAGGGACCTGGAATCCAAGTTTGCTGGTTCCCCCTTAAGAATATGTCCTTATTATGTGAGAACACCTAATCCCATATTCTGAATACCAAAACGAATGTCCAGCAGTAGTTTCTGGACCACGAAGTAAACGTGAAGCCAGTGGTCACATTAACAAATGGCAAGTTGATCCTTGGATTGTGGAATCTGGCCTTGCGGAACCCTGTGAAACAAACAGACGAGTAGGGTGGATTCTC
>NW_006952448.1:0-11026 GCF_000164805.1 Carlito syrichta | reverse complement strand
CATTTACATACGCAGAACCTCTGATGTCAGATTCAGGACAAAAGTAATCTTCTCGGATATTTGTATGTAAGCCCTGACTTCAGTGTTACTTCGTACTCCAGAAATTTCTGGTGGTTCCGCTGTTCGGAATTAGGACTTTGGGTTTAGGTGTTCACATTTTTTAGGAGGTATTTTTGGGAGGGAACAAGGAATCTTAGATTCCACGTCCCCAGGTGTATCTTGTCATCCTTCTATGGGTATACAATAGTCTGGATGTCCAGGTCAACAGGAAACATCTCGTCGTTTTGCTTAGAACGAAATAGGAATCCGGATCACTGTGTCCTTTGAAAGTTTCTACACGTGTTACTAAAGAGGAACCAGGAAACTCGGTTTTCATGTAACTTGCAAACATCTGGGAAATTGCTAAGTTATCCCTGACTTAAGGTAGTGCTCATACCTAGGAATCCATAGGGATTTTAGCTAAATGCTAATCTGGAATCTGGGAGTCCTGTTCCCCATATTATTCAGAGCAATGTCCTATATGCATACCAAAAATCGGGCATTACCAATCCCGAGGAAAGTGCTGCATCTCTTGATAGTTGTAACTGAGAATCTGGCCTACTAGTCCGTTTGTTTAACAGGGTCCTGTAAAGCCAGATTCCACAATCCAAGGATCATCTTGCCATTTGTTAATGTGACCACTGACTTCACGTTTACTTCGTGGTCCAGAAATTACTGCTGGACATTTCTTTTGGTATTCAGAATATGGGATTAGGGGTTCCCACATATTTAGGATGTATTCTTAAGGGGGAAACTGCAATCTTGGATTCCAGGTCCCTTGGAAACTTCTGGCCATATGAGTATTGGTATGAAAGAGTTTGGACTTCCATGGCACCTGAAAACGTCCGGGTGTCTTCCTGGTAATAAAAAAAGGAATGTGAGTTATGGGAGACCTCAATCCATGAATCCTATGGTGCTCCTTTATAAGGGCTTATCTGGAATCTGGGCTTCCCATTCTCCAAATTCTTCAGAGCAACTTGCCACTTGGAAAAGACAAGTGACATTATAGATTCCCAGCAGCCTTCTGGTCCTCTTGATTGTTATAATGAAGACCAGTCTCTGCCTTTCAATTGGTTTCCTCGGGACAACTAAACCAAATTCCAGGACTGAAAGAATCATCTTGCCATATTTGTGTGCAAATCTTGTCTTAAGATGTACCCTGTAATCCTAAAACTTCCATTTGTGCATCTATTTGATATGGGCTGGGGGTTTTGAGGTTGCTAATCATGTAGTCCATATTTTTAAAGGTAACCAGGGATCACGGATTCTACTTCCCTGGGAAAAAGCTGGGAATTTGTCTATTTGCATACAGAATTTTGGAATCCAGATCGCCAGGGAAAATCAGGGCATCTTGCTGAGAATGAGAATAGATTCCGGGTTCAGGGAGTCCTCAATCATCAAAATCCATATGACCTTTTGATAAATTTAATGAGGAATCTTGATTTCAGATCCCTACATTTGTCAGAGCTACTTGCTGCGTGGATACCTAAAATCTCGAATTACAGATCCAAGAAGATTCTAGTCCTCTTGATAGTTGTATCGAGCATCTGGTCCCACAATTCCGTTTGTTTCTTATTAACATCGGCCATAATACAGTTCCTCAGGAGTCAATGGGAATTTTCCGACAAAATCCCTCGCTTCAGGTTACCTCAAAATACCGCAATTTCTGGTGGTCAAGCTGGTGGGAATTTGGATGTTGGGTTTAGAATATTCCACATTTTTATGATGTCTTGTTAAGGGGAATCTGGTAACTTGAATTACAGTTCCCAGGTACTATATGGGAGTCTTTCTATTGATAGCCAAACAACTGGAATTCTACGTTCATCAAGAAATATCTCGGGTATTGCTGAGAATGGAGCAGGAATCTGCCTACAGGGAGTCACATATACGGGAAACTACATGGCCTCTTGCTATGGAAGAATAAGGAACCTGAGTTACACGAGTCCTCAAATCCCAAAAACCTACAGGGAGACTTACTAAGGGAGAAAAAAGAATCAGGGATTTGAAGCATGAATCTCGGGAATGGGAGTCCTCATATATAGAAAACTTACACCCTCTTGCTAGGGATGAATAAGGAATCTGGGTTACACATGCCCTCAATCCTAAAAATCTACAGGGTGTCTTTCTAAGGGCTAAACAAGAATCAGGGTTTAGAAGCAGGAATCTGGGTAATGGGAGTCTTCATATACAGGAAACCACACAGACTCTTGCAAAGAAAGAATAAGGAATCTGGTTTTCATGAGTCCTCAATGACAAAAATCTACTGGGCATCTTGCTGAGGGCTAAACAAGAATCAGGATTTCGAAACAGTAATCTGGGGAATGGGAGTCCTCATATACAGGAAACTACAAGGGCTCTTGCTAAGGAAGAATAAAGAATCTGGGTACTCAAGTCCTCAATTTCAAAAATGTACAGTGCATCTTGCTAAGGCCTACAAGACTCTGGGCTTCGACGTCCCCATATTTTTCAGAGCTGTATCCTCAGTGGATATTATGAATCAGTCATTCAAGAAGCCCAGCAACATTTTGGTCCCCTTGATAGTTTAAACGAAAATACGGCACAACAAATCCATTTAGATTCTGGATCCTCTAATACCAAAATCCAGGACACAAGTAATCGTCTCGGGTTTTTTAAATCTAAGCCCTGAGTTCAGGGTTACCTTGTACTCCAGAAACTTCTGGTAGTTCAGTTATTCAGAATTAGGACCTTGTGTTTAGATGTTGCACCATGTTTAGAAGGTATTTTGGGGAGGGCACCAGGGTTTGGTTTCTAAGTCCACAGGAACATTCTGGAGTCTTTCTATTGGTAAACACGGATCTAGACTTCCAGGGCACTGGAAGACATCTGGTTGTATTGCTGAAAACGAAATAGGAATCTGAGACACTATGTCCCTTGAAAGCTTCTACTTATGTTACCAATGTGCAACAAGGAAAATCAATTTCCATGTGACCAGCAAAATTCTGGGCAGTTGCTAATTTTTCCCTGGTTTAAGGAAGTTCTCATACCTAGAAGCCTACAGGATTATTCTAAATGCTAATTAGGAATTTGGGAGTCACAGTCCCAATATTTTCAGAGCTAATTCCTATATCCGTAACACAAATCTGTCATTACCAGTCACCAGGAACCTGCTGCTGCTCTTCTTAATTGTAATAAAGAAGCTGTCAATCTGCTTGGCTTTTTCTGCAGGAGGCTGTAAGGCCAGATTCCACAACCCAGTGAATCATCTCGTCATTTTTAGTGTAATTTCTTGCTTCAGTTTTTCCTCCTAATCCAGAAACTTTTGCTGGAATTGTAGATTGATTTCATAAGTTACGATTAGGAGTTCCCACATATTTAGAACGTATTCTTAAAGGGGATCCAGCAATCTTGGATTCCAGGGCGCTTCTGACCTTTTGGGCGAATGAATATTGGTATATAAGAGTTTTTATTTCCACATTGCTAGGTAACGTCCGGGAATCTTACTGAGAACAAAAAGAATCTGGGTTACGTGGGTGGTCAATCCAAGAAGTCTACATGGCCACATTATAAGGGCTAATCTGGAATCTGGGCTTCTAATTTCCCACATTATTTAGTGCTACATACCTCTTGGTTATGACAATTTTCTCATTATAGATTCTTAGCAAACTTCTGGTCTTCTTGATAGTTGTAAACGAGAATGTGGACTTACAAGTCCTTTGGGTTCCTCGGGACAACAAAGGGCAGATTCCAGGACCCAAAGAATCTTATCACCATATTTGTTGGTAACTCTGGTCTTAAGATGTACCTTGTAATCCTCAAACTTCCGTTTGTCCTTCAATTCGGATGGGGCCTGGTGTTTGGAGGTTGCCAAATATTTATTAGGTACTTTTAAGTGTAATCAGGATTCATGGATTCCACGTCCCTGGGAAACTTCTGGGCATCTGCCTATTTTTATACGAGTTTGGGATGCACATCACGACGAAATTTCAGGGCATCTTGCTGAGAATGAAAAGGAAATCCGGTTTTAAGAGTACTCATTCGCCAGAATCTACAGTGCCTCTTCATAAGGTAATTAGCAATCTGGGCTTCTAGGTCCCTACATGTTTCAGAACTACTTGCTCCGTGGATAACCTAAATCTATCAATAGATATCCCCAGGAACTTTCGTCCTCTTGATAATTGTAATCGAGGATCTGGCCCTACAAATCCTTTTGTGTCATAGGAACATCGACGACCATAATCAGGTACCCCTGTAACCAAATGGCATATTTGTACAAAATCCTTCAATTCTGGTTACCTCAAACTACAGAAATTTCTTGTGGTCGGGCTGGTGGGAATTGTGACATTGCAACTAAAAGATTCCACATTTTGGGGTGTTCTTATTAATGGGAACCAGGAATCTTGTATTATAGTTCCCCAAGTACCTTATAGGAGTGCTTCGCTTGATATCCAAATAACTGGAATTCTAAGTCACCAGGAAATGTCTCAGCGCCTTGCTGAGAATGAAGCAGGAATCTGGGTAATGGGAGTCCTCATATACAGGAAAATACACGGCCTCTTGCTGAGGAAGAATAAGAAATTTTGGTTGCTCTAGTCCTCAAACCCAAAAATCCACAGGGCGTCATAAAAAGATGTAACCAGGAATTCGGTTTTTGATGTAGGAATCTGGGTAATGGGAGCACTCATATACAGGAAACTGCACTGCCTATTGCTAAGGAAGAATAAGAAATATGGTTACATGTGTCCTCAATCTCCCCAGAATTCAGTGCATCTTGCTAAGGGCTAAACACAAATCAGGGTTTTTGATACATGAATCTGGGGAAATGGAGTCCTCTTATACAGGTAATTATATGGTCTTTTGCTAAGAAAGAATAAGGAATCTGGGTTACACGTGTTCTCAATCCCAAAAAACTACAGGGTGCCTTGCTAAGGGCTAAACAAGATTCAGAGATTCGAAGCAGAAATATGGGTAATAGTCCTCATTACAGGAAACTTTGCTCCCTCTTGCTAGGAAAAAATAAGAAATCTGTTTTACACGGTTTGTGAATCACAAAATCTATATGGCATTTTGTTAAGGGCTAAACAAGAATCAGGGTTTCGAAACAGGAATCTGGGGAAAGGGAGTCCTCATATACAGGACACTACACGGCCTCTAGTGAAGGAAGAATAAGGAATCTGTATGACACGAGTCCTCAATCCGAAAAAATTCTCAGGGCGTATTGCTATGGGAAAAACTAACAATCAGGGCTTCGAGCTCCCCTCATGTTTTGGAGCTATTTAGCATGTGGATATTACGAATCAGTCAATTCAAGACTCCAGCAACATTCTGGTCCTCTTGACAGTTGTAAACGGATATCTGGCACGACAAGTCCGTTAGATTCCTGGGGACAACTAAGGCCAGATTCTAGGACAAAACGGGTCATCTTGCCATATTTGGATGTAACTCTGGTCATAAGATGAACTTTCTAATTCTCAATATTACGTTTGTCCTTTAATTTTGAGAAGGACCGAGGGTATAGCAGTTTCCAAATTTCTAGTAAGTATTTTTAAAGGTAACTAGGAATCATGGATTCCCCATTTCTAGGAAACTGTGGGTATCTGTCTTTTTGTATACAGAGTTTTGGAATCCACATCGACAGGGAAAGTCAGGGCATCTTCCTGAGAATGAAAAGGGAATCCGGATTCTTGGAGTTCTTATTCACAGAAGTCTACAGGGCCTCTTGATAAGGTTTAATCAGGAATCTGGGCTTCTAGGTCCCACATTTGTTAGGGTGTCTTTTACAAGGGAACCAGGAATCTTGGATTCCAATTCCCCAGAAAACTTATGGGGTTCTTTCTATTGATATCCAAGCAACTTGAATTCTACATCACCAGGAAATGTCCTGATGTCTTGCTGAGAATGAAATAGGAATCTGGGTAATGGCAATCCTCATATACAGGAAACTGCATGCCTCTTGTTAGGATGAATAAGAAATCTGGGTTACATGAGTCCTCCATACCGAACATCCAGAGGGCGTCTTGCTAACGGCTAAACAAGATCAGAGCTTCGAGCATCCTCATGTTTCAGAGCTATTTGTTATGTGGATATTACGAATCATTCCTGGACTCCAGCAACACTCTGGTACTCTTGATAGTTGTGAACGAGAATCTGGCACTACAAGTCCATTAAGATACTCGGAACCTCTGATGCCAGATTGCAGGACACAAGTAATCCTCTCCGATTTTTTGGATGTAAGCCCTGACTTCATTGTTACCACGTACTCTAGAAACTTCTGGTGGTTCCACTGCTCGGAATTAGGACTTTGGGTTTAGGAGTTCACATTTTTAGGAGGTATTTTTGAGGGAACCAATCTTAGATTTCACGTCCCCAGGCCTATCTTGTCATCCTTCTATGGGTATACAATAATCTGGACTACCAGGTCAACAGGAAACATCTCGTCCTTTTGCTTCAAACAAAATAGGAAACTGGGTCACTGTGTCCCTTGAAAGTTTCTACACGTGTTACTAAAGAGGAACTAGGAAACTCGGTTTCCATTTAACTTGCAAACATCTGGGCAATTGCTAAGTTATCCCTGACTTAAGGCAGTGCTCATACCTAGGAATCCACAGGGACTTTAGCTAAATGCTAATCTGGAATCTGGGAGTCCTGTTTCCCATATGATTCAGAGCACCGCCCTATATGCATACCACAAATCGGGCATTACTGATCCCCAGGAACCTGCTGTGCCTCTTGATAGTTGTAACTGAGAATCCGGCCTACAGGTCCGTTTTTTTCACAGGGTCCTGTAAGGCCAGGTTCCACAATCCAAGGATCATCTTTCCATTTGTTAATGTGACCACTGGCTTTATGTTTACCTTGTAGTCCAGAAACTACTGCTGGACATTCGTTTTGGTATTCAGAGTATGGGATTATGGGTTCCCACATATTTAGGATGTATCCTTAAGGGGGAAACGGCAATCTTGGATTCAGGTCCCTGGGAAACTTCTGACTTATGAGTATTGGTATGTAAGAGTTTGGACTTCCACGTCACCAGAAAACTTCCGGGTGTCTTCCTGATAATTAAAAAAGGAATCTGGGTCACGCAAGGCCTCAACCCATGAATTGTACAGTGCTCCATTATAAGGGCTTATCTGGAATCTGGGCTTCTAGTTCTCCAAATTCTTCAGAGAATCTTGCCACTTGGAAAGGAAAAGTGTCATCATAGATTCCCAGCAACCTTCTGGTCCTCTTGATTGTTATAACCAAGAACCAGTCTCTGCAATTCAGTTGGTTTTCTCGGGAAAACTAAACCAGATTCCTGGACTGAAAGACTCATCTCGCCATATTTGAGTGTAACTCTTGTCTTAAGATGTACCCTGTAATCCTAAAATTTCCGTTTGTGCATCTATTGATATGGACTGGTGGTTTTGAGGTTTGCTAAGCATGTAGTACATATTTTTAAAGGTAACCAGGAATCACAGATTCCACGTCCCTGGGACAAAGCTGGGCATTTGTCTATTTGCATACAGAATTTTGGAATCCAGATCGCCAGGGAAAATCAGGGCATCTTGCTGAGAATGAGAAGAGAATTAGTGTTCATGGAGTCCTCAATCATCAAAATCTATATGGCCTCTTGATAAGTTTAATGAGGAATCTGGGCTGGTAGGTCCCTATATTTTTTAGTGCTACTTGCTGCGTGGATACCTAAAATCTCTAATTACAGATCCAAGAAGATTCCGGTCCTCTTGATAGTAGTAATTGAGCATCTGGACATACAATTCCGTTTGTTTCTTATGAACATCTTTGGTCATAATCCAGTTTCCCAGGAATCAATTGACATTTCGCGACAAAATTCCTCGCTTCAGGTTACCTCAAAATACCGAAATTTCTTGCGGTCAGGCTGGTGGAAATTGGGATATTGGGTTTATAATATTCCACATTTTTACGATGTCTTGTTAAGGGGAATCTGGTAACTTGTATTACATTTCCCAGATACCATATTGGAGTCTTTCTATTGATATCGAAACAACTGGAATTCTATGTTCATCAGGAAATATCTCGGGTATTGCTGAGAATGGAGCAGGAATCTACGTAAAGGAAGTCCTCATAAATGGGAAACTACATGGCCTCTTGCTACTGAAGCATAAAGAATCTGGTTTACATGAGTCCTCAAATTCCAAAAACCGACAGGGAGTCTTACTGAGGGAGAAAAAAGTATCAGAGGATTGCAGCTTGTATCTGGAGATTGGGAGTCCTCATATATATGAAACTTCACAGCCTTTTCACAGCTAAGGATGAATAAGGAATCTGGGTTACAGGTGCCCTCAATCCTAAAAATCTACAGGGCATATTTCTAAAGGCTAAACAAGAATCAGGATTTAGAAGCAGGAATCTGGTAAATGGGAGTCTTCATATACAGGAAACTACACAGACTCTTGCTAAGAAAGAATAAGGAATCTGGTTTTCACGAGTCCTCAATGCCAAAAATCTACTGGGCATCTTGCTAAGGGCTAAACAAGAATCAGGATATCGAAGCAGTAATCTGGGGAATGGAAGTCCTCATATACAGGAAACTACATGAGCTCTTGCTAAGGAAGAATAAATAATCTGTTAGAAGAGTCCTCAATTCCAAAAATGTACACGGCATCTTACTAAGGCCTACAAGACTCTGGGCTTCGACGTCCCCATATTTTTCAGAGCTGTTTCCTATGTGGATACTATGAATCAGTCATTCCAGAAGTCCAGCAACATTCTGGTCCTCTCGGTAGTTTAAATGAAAATATGGTACCTCAAGTCCATGTAGATTCTGGATCCTCTAAAGCCAAATTCCAGGACATAAGTAATCATCTCGGGTTTTTTGAATGTCAACCCTGAGTTCAGGGTTACCTCATACTTCAGAAACTTCTGGTAGTTCAACTATTCGAAATTAAGACCTTGGGTTTAGATGTTGTAAAATGTTTAGAAGGTATTTTTGGGAGGGCACCAGAGTCTTGGTTTCCAAGTTCACAGGAACAATCTGGAGTCTTTGTATTGGGATCCACGGATCTAGACTTCCAGGGCACTGGGAAACATCTGGTCGTATTGCTGAGAATGAAACAGGAATCTGAGACACTATGTCCCTAGAAAGCTTCGATTCATGATACCAATGTGGAACAAGGAAAATCAGTTTCCATGTGACCAGCAAACTTCTGGGCATTTGCTAATTTTCCCTGGCTTAAGGAAGTTCTCATACCTAGAAGCCTACAGATTTTTCTAAATGCTAATCAGGAATTTAGGAATCCAAGTCCCCACATTTTTCAGAGCTAATTCCTATATCCGTACCACAAATCAGTCATTACCAATCACCAGGAACCTGCTGCTCCTGTTCTTAGTTGTAATAGAGAATCTGGCCATCACCTTGGCTTTTTTTGCAGGATGGTCTAACACCAGATTCCAAACCCAATGAATCATCTCCCCAGTTTTAGTGTAATTTCTGGGTTTAGGTTTACCTCCTAATCCAGAAACTACTGCTGAATTTTTAGATTGATTTTGTAACTTGAGATTAGGGGATCCCTCATATTTAGGACGTACTCTTAAAGGGGATACAGCAATCTTGGATTCAGGGGCACTTCTGACCTTTTGGGCGAATGAATATTGGTATATAAGAGTTTTTACTTCCACATCGCTAGGTAACGTCATGGAGACATACTGAGAACAAAGAGAATCTGGGTTACGTGGGTCGCCAATCCAAGAAGTCTACATGGCCACATTATAAGGTCTAATCTGAATCTGGGCTTCTAACTCCCCACATTATTTAGTGCTACAGGCCTCTTAGATATGACAATTTCGTCATTATAGGTTTCAGCAACCTTCTCGTCTTCTTGATAGTTGTAACCGAGAATGTGGACCTACAAGTCCGTTGGGTTCCTCAGGACAACAAAGGGGAGATTTCAGGACCCAAAGAATCTTATTGCCATATTTGTAGGTAACTCTCATCTTAAGATGTACCTTGTAATCCTAAAACTTCCGTTTGTTCTTCAATTCGGATAGGGGCCTGGTATTTTGAGGTTACCAAGTATTTATTAGGTACTTTTAAGGGTAAACAGGATTCGTGGATTCTACGTCCCTAAAATATTTCTGGGCATCTGGCTATTTGTATACAGAGTCTGGTATCCACACCACGAGGGAAAATCAGGGCATCTTGCTGAGAACGAAGGGGAAATCCGGTTCTAAGAGTCCTATTCACCAGAATCTACACTGCCTCTTCATAAGGTTTAATCAACAATCTGGGCTTCTAGGTCCCTACATTTTTCAGAGGTACTTGCTCCGTGGATACCCTAAATCTGTCATTAGAGATCCTCAGGTACTTTCTGATCCTCTTGATAGGATCTGGCCCTACAAATCCTTTTGTGTCCTAGGAGCATATACGACCATAATCAGGTACCCCTGGAATCAAATTGCATATTGGTACAAAATTCCTCGATTCAGGTTACCTCAAACTACCGAAATTTCTTGTGGTCGGGCTGGTGGGAATTGTGACATTGGGTGTAGAGGATTCCACATTTGGGGTGTTCTTGTTAAGGGGAACCAGGAATCTTGGATTCCAGCTCCCCACGTACCTTATGGACGTGTTTCTCTTGATATCCAAACAACTGGAATTATAGGTCACCAGAATATGTCTCAGCGCCTTGCTGAGAGTGAAACAGGAATCTAGGTAATGGGAATCCTCATATACAGGAAACCAAATGGCCTCTTGCTAAGGAAGAATACGGAATTTTGGTTGCACTTGTCCTCAATCCCAAACATCCACAGGGCGTCTTACTAAGAGGTAATGAAGAATCCGGTTTTTGAAGTAGGAATCTGGGTAATAGGAGTACTCATGTACAGGAACCTGCACTGCCTATTGCTAAGGAAGAATAATGAATACGTTTACACATGTCCTCAATCCCCAAATAATTCAGGGCCTCTTGCTAAGGCCAAACACGAATCAGGGTTTTTGATGTATAAATCTGGGGAAATAGAGTCCTCATATACAGGCAATTACACAGCGTTTTGCTAAGAAAGAATAAGG
>NW_006952447.1:2782-4818 GCF_000164805.1 Carlito syrichta | reverse complement strand
AAATGCTGTAACCACGATCCAGCCCTTGCAATTCAGTTGGCTTTCTCTAGACAACTAAAGTCAGATTCCAGGACTGAAAGTATCATTTCGCCATATTTGTGTGTAAGTCTTGTCTGAAGATGTACCCTACAATCCTAAAACTTGCGTTTGTGCATGTATTTGTTAGGGGCTGGGTGTAATGAGGTTGCTAAGCATGTAGTACACATTTTTAAATGTAACCAGGAATCACGGATTCCACGAGCCTGGGAAACAGTTGGGCATCTGTCTATTTGCATCAGAATTTTGGAATCCAGATCGCCAGGGTAAATCAGGGCATCTAGCTGAGAACAAGAAGAGAATACAGGTTCAGAGGTCCTCGATCATCAAAATCTATATGGCCTCTTGATAAGGTTTAATGAGAAATCTGTGCTTGTAGGTCCGTACATTTTTCAGAACTGCTTGCTGAGTGGATACCTAAAATCTTTAATTACAGATCCAAGAAGATTCCGGTCCGCTTGATAGTTCTAACCAAGGATCTGAACCTACAATTCCGTTTGTTTCTTATGAACATCTTTGGCCATAGTCCAGTTCCCCAGGAGTAAATGGAAATTTTGCGACAAAATCCCTTGCTTCAGGTTACCTCAAAATACCAAAATTTCTGGTGGTCAGGCTGGTGGGAATTTGGATATTTGGTTTAGAATATTCCACATTTTACAATGTCTTGTTAAGGGGAATCTGGTAACTTGGATTACAGTTCCCGGGTACTATGTGGGAGTCGTTCTATTGATAGTCAAACAACTGGAATTCTATGTTCATCAGGAAATATCTCGGGTATTGCTGAGAATGGAGCAGGAATCTGCGTAAAGGGAGTCCTCATATACGGGAAACTACATGGCCTCTTGCTATGGAAGAATAAGGAATCAGGGTTACACGAGTCCAAAAATCCCCAAACCTACAGGGAGTCTTACTAAGGGAGAAAAACGTTTCAGGGATTTGAAGCATGAATCTGGGGAATAGGAGTCCTCATATATAGGAAACTTTCACCCTCTTGCTAAGGATGAATAAGGAATCTGGGTTGCACATACCCTCAATCCTATAAATCTACAGGGAGTCTTTCTAAGTGTTAAAAAAGAATCAAGGTTTAGAAGCACGAATCTGGGTAATGTAAGTCTTCATATACAGGAAACTACACAGAATCTTGCTAATAAATAATAAGGAATCTGTTTTTCAGGAGACCCCAATGCCAAAAATCTACTGGGCGTCTGGCGAAGGGCTAAACAAGAATCAGGATTTCGAAGCAATAAACTGGGGAATGGAAGTCCTCATATATAGGAAACTACACGGGCTCTTGCTAAGGAAGAATAAAGAATCTGGGTTACACAAGTACTC
Organism: Carlito syrichta; assembly: GCF_000164805.1. NCBI lineage: Eukaryota > Metazoa > Chordata > Mammalia > Primates > Tarsiidae > Carlito > Carlito syrichta. The sequence goes on along the minus strand of NW_006952447.1, from coordinate 3,450 downwards.
AATTTTAAAATGTATAGTGCATCTTGCTAAGGCCTAAAAGACTCCGGGCTTTGACATCCCCATATTTTTCAGAGCTGTGTCATCTGTGTATATTATGAATCAGTCATTCCAGAATACCAGCAACATTCTGGTCCCCTCGATAGTTTAAACGAAAATATGGCATGACAAATCCATTTAGATTTTGAATCCTCTAACGCCAAATTCCAGGACACAATCATCTCGGGTTTTTTTAAAATCTAAGCCCTGAGTTCACGGTTACCTCATACTCCAGAAACTTCTGGCAGTTCAGTTATTCGGAATTAGGACCTTGGGTTTAGATGTTGCATCATGTTTAGAAGGTATTTTTGGGAAGGCACCAGTGTTTGGTTTCCAAGTCCACAGGAACATTCTGGAGTCTTTCTATTGGTAGCCACAGATCTAGACTTCCAGGGCACTGGGAAACATCTGGTCGTGTTGCTGAGAACAAAACAGGAATCTGAGACACTATGTCCCTAGAAAGCTTCTACTCATGTTACCAATGTGTAACAAGGAAAATCAATTTCCAGGTGACCAGGAAAATTCTGGGCAGTAGCTAAATTTTCCCTGGCTTAAAGAAGTTCTCATACCTAGAAGCCTAGAGAATTATTATAAATACTAATCAGGAATTTGGGAGTTACTGTCCCCATATG
>NW_006952447.1:0-1777 GCF_000164805.1 Carlito syrichta | reverse complement strand
CCCAGAAATCAAATGGCATAATGGTACAAAATCCCACCAATTCAGGTTACCTCAAACTACAGAAATTTCTTGTGGTCAGGCTGGTGGGAATTGTGACATTGGGGTTAGTAGATTCCACATTTTGGGGTGTTCTTATATATGGGAACCATGATTCTTGGAATACAATTCCCCAAGTACCTTATGGGAGTGTTTCTCTTGATATCCAAACAACTGTAATTATAGGTCACCAGGAAATGTCTCAGTGCCTTGCTGAGAATGAAGCAGGAATCTGGGTAATGGGAGTACTCACATACAGGAAACTAAACGGCCTCTTGCTAAGGAAGAATAAGGAATTTTGGTTGCACTAGTCCTCAATTCCAAAAATCCACAGGGCGTCTTACTAAGAGGTAACCATGAATCAGGGTTTTAAATTAGGAAACTGGGTAATGGGAGTCCTTATATACAGGAAACTGGACTAACTAGTGCTAAGAAGGAATAAGGAATTTGGTTACACGTGTCCTCAATCCGAAAAAAACTTCAGGGCTTCTTGCTAAGGGATTAAGTCGAATCAGTTTTTTTGATGCATGAATCTAGGGAAATGGAATCCTCATATACAGGAAATTACACGACCTTTTGTTAAGAAAGAAAATGAATCTACGTTACACGTGTTCTCAATCCCAAAAAACTACAGGGCATCTTGATAAGGGCTAAAAAATAATCAGGGATTCGAAGCAGGAATGTGGGTCATATCCCTCATTACAGCAAACATCGAGGCCTCTTCCTAAAAAAAAAATAAGGAATCTGTTTTACACAGTTCCTCAATCACAAAATGTACATGGTGTCTTGGCAAGGGCTAAACAAGAACAAGGGTTTCAAAACAGGAATCTGGGAAAGGGAGTCCTCATAAACAGGACACTACATGACCTCTAGCGAAAGAAGAATAAGGAATCTGTGTTATACGAGTCCTCAATCCAAAAAAATTTTCAGGGCGTCTTGCTACGGGAAAACAAGAATCAGGGCTTCGAACTCCCCTCATGTTTTAAAGCTATTTAGCAAGTGGGTATTACGAATCAGTCGATTCAGGACTCCAGCAACATTCAGGACCTCTTGATAGTTGCAAAAGAGTATCTGGCGCTACAAGTCCATTTGGTTCCTCGGGACAACTAAGGCCAGATTCCAGGAAAAAAATGATAATCTTGCCATATTTGGATGTAACTCTTATCTTAAGGTGAACCTTGTTATTCATAAAATTCCGTTTGTCCTTTTATTTTGAGAGGGGCCGAGGGTTTTGAAGTTGCCAAATGTTTAGTAAGTATTTTTAAAGGTAACCAGAAATCATGGGTCCCCATCCCTAGGAAACTTCTGGGCATCTGTCTTTTTGTATACAGAGTTTTGGAATCCACTTTGACAGGGAAAGTCAAGGTATCATGCTGAGAAGAAAAGGGAAACCGGGTTCATGGAGTTCTCATTCGCAGAAGTCTACAGGGCCTCTTGATAAGGTTTAATCAGGAATCTGGGCTTTTAAGTCCCCTCATTGTTAGCGTGTCTTGTACAAGGGAACAGAAATCTTGGATTCCAATTCCACAGGAAACTTCCGGGACTCTCTCTATAGATATTCAAGTAACTCGAATTCTACATCAGCAAGAAATGTCTCCGTGTCTTGCTGAGAATGAAGCAGGAATCTGGGTAAAGGGAGTCCTCATATACAGGAAACTGCACTGCCTCTTGCTAAGGATGAATAAGGAATCTGGGTTACATGAGTCCTCAATCCTGATAATCTACAGGGCATCGTACTAAG
>NW_006952446.1:0-950 GCF_000164805.1 Carlito syrichta | reverse complement strand
TACCCCAGGAAAGTATACAGATACCAAGGGCAATGGGCAGGGCTGTGGAAACTCCCGAAGTTCTCCGTTCTTACTGGCTTTTCAAGAGTGGTGGGGGAGAAAGCTAGTTGGGAAGAGCTAGGTCAGACTGGACTGCTCTCTAGCTCTTCACCTGTGCATGTAATTCTCTGCCCCAATGGGAAACAGGAATGGGGAAGGGTCCCCTGGCCACTGGGGCCACGAGGCAGGAATGACCAACTCTTGTACAAAAGAGTTCACAAGGGGGAGAGGCATTGCTGGGGCAACAGATTTCTCCCCTGTCCTTCCCAGAGGCTGTTCATGCTAAAAACTCAAGGGTTCACTCAGCAACAAGGTTTCCTCTATGGGCTAGGTCCAGTTGGTCAGCATTCCAGTTCCCCACCAGTGCACATGGTCAGCTACCCCAATGGGACTCAAGTGGGGAGATGTCTCTCCTGGCCACTGTGGCACCACTCCAGGAATGACTGAGCCATCTTTTGCACAGGATTGTTCATGCAGGGAAAGAAGGGGGTGCCAGATTAAAGGGATTTCTTCCACCTTCCCTTCCCTTGCCTTCCCAGAGGTCGGCTGTTCTCAGAACTTAAAGGTCCATTCAGCAATAGGGTCTCTTGCTGAAGATTGTCCCAGACAGAGACTGGTTGGCAGCAGTGAAATTTGCCTTAAAGCTCCAGATTTCCCTTTCCTTCCTTCCCCACCTGGGAGTTGACTGCAGAATGCAGCCAGCCTGAGTCAAGTTCTCATGGCTCAGTCTAAGCTATTCAGAGCTCAAATGGCTGTCCAGCTCCATGTGCATTGTGCAGCTGTGCAATATCTAGGCCACTTCTCTGTGGAACTGGAGTCCCACAAGGCCCTGAGCTCCTAATTTCCAGCACTCATCATTTTCCCATGTCCAGAGGCTGTTCTCTATTTTTGACATGACCGGGGAGAAGGGA
>NW_006952445.1:0-669 GCF_000164805.1 Carlito syrichta | reverse complement strand
GGAAAAGACAAGTGACATTATAGATTCCCAGCAGTCTCTGGTCCTCTTGATTGTTATAACGAAGAACCAGTCTCTGCCTTTCAATTGGTTCCTCGGGACAACTAAACCAAATTCCAAGACTGAAAGAATCATCTTGCCGTATTTGTGTGCAAATCTTGTCTTAAGATGTACCCTGTAATCCTAAAACTTCCATTTGTGCATTTATTTGATATGGGTTGGGGGTTTTGAGGCTGCTAATCATGTAGTCCATATTTTTAAAGGTAACCAGGGATCACGGATTCTACATCCCTGGGAAAAAGCTGGGAATTTGTCTATTCGCATACAGAATTTTGGAATCCAGATCGCCAGGGAAAATCAGGGCATCTTGCTGAGAATGAGAATAGATTCCGGGTTCAGGGAGTCCTCAATCATCAAAATCTATATGACCTTTTGATAAGTTTAATGAGGAATCTTGATTTCAGATCCCTACATTTGTCAGAGCTACTTGCTGCGTGGATACCTAAAATCTCGAATTACAGATCCAAGAAGATTCTCGTCCTCTTGATAGTTGTATCGAGCATCTGGTCCCACAATTCCGTTTGTTTCTTATTAACATCGGCCATAATACAGTTCCTCAGGAGTCAATGGGAATTTTCCGACAAAATCCCTCGCTTCAGGCTACCTCAAAAT
>NW_006952444.1:0-945 GCF_000164805.1 Carlito syrichta | reverse complement strand
TATTAGTGTCTTATGATAGTACTTGCCTTATTAGTGTCTAAGATACTACTTGCATTAATAGTGTCTAATGATACTACTGGCCTTATTAGTGTCTAATGATACTACTTGCCTTATTAGTGTCTTTTGATACTACTTGCCTTATTAGTGTTGTCTGATACTACTTTCCTTAATTGTGTTTTATGATACTACTTGCCTTAATCGTGTCGTCTGATACTACTTGCCTTATTAGTGACTTATGATACTACTTGCCTTATTAGGGTCGCCTGATACTACTTGTCTTTTTAGTATATTATGAATGTACTTGCCTTATTAGTGTCTTATGATGCTACTTGCCTTATTAGTATCTTGTTACACTAATTGCCTTAGTAGTGTCGTTTGATACTTCTTGACTTATTAGTGTCTTATGATACCACTTGCCTTAGTAGTGTCTTATGATGCTACTTGCATTATTAATATCTTATGATACTACTTGCCTTAATCGTGTCGTCTGATACTATTTGCCTTATTAGTGTCTTATGATACTACTTGCCTTATTAGTATCTTATGATACTACTTGCCTTATTAATGTCTTATGATACTACTTGCCTTATTAGTGTCTTATGATACTGCTTGCCTTATTAGTGTTGTTTGATACTACTTGACTTATTAGTGTCTTATGATACCACTTGCCTTAGTAGTGTCTTATGATGCTACTTGCATTATTATCTTATGATACTACTTGCCTTATTAGTGTCATCTGATACTACTTGCCTAATAGGTGTCTTATAAAACTACTTTCCTTAATAGTGTCTCATGATATTACTTGAATTATTAGTGTCATCTGATACTACTTGACTTATTAGTGTCTTATGATACTACTTGATTTATTACTGTCTTATGATACTACTTGCTTTAGTAGTTTCATCTGATACTACTAGCCTTATTTCTGTCTTATGATAGCACATG
>NW_006952443.1:0-755 GCF_000164805.1 Carlito syrichta | reverse complement strand
TCCCCCTTAAGAATACGTCCTTATTATGTGAGAACACCTAATCCCCATATTCTGAATACCAAAACGAATGTCCAGCAGTAGTTTCTGGTCCACGAAGTAAACGTGAAGCCAGTGGTCACATTAACTAATGGCAAAATGATCCTTGGATTGTGGAATCTGGCCTTGTGGAACCCTGTGAAACAAACAGACCAGTAGGGTGGATTCTCAGTTACAACTATCAAGAGGTGCAGCACGTTCCTGGGGATCGGTAATGACTAACTTGTGATAGGCATATAGGATTTTGCTCTGAATAATATGGGGACCAGGACTCCCAGATTCCAGATTAGCATTTAGCTAAAGTCCCTGTGGATTCTTAGGTATGAGCACTGCCTTAATTCAGGGATAATTTAACAATTGCCCAGATGTTTTCAAGTTACATCGTTACTGAGTTTCCTGGTTCCTCTTTAGTAACACGTGTAGAAACTTTCAAAGGACACAGTGACCCAGATTCCTATTTCGTTCTAAGCAAAACGACGAGACGTTTCCTGTTGACCTGGAAGTTAAGACTATTGTATACCCATAGAAGGATGACAAAATACACCTGGGGACGTTTAATCTAAGATTCCAGGTTCCCCCAAAAAATACCTCTTATAAAATGTGAACACCAAAACCCAAAGTCCTAATTCCAAATAGTGGAACCACCAGACATTTCTGGAGTATGAGGTAACACTGAAGTCAGGGCTTACATACAAATAATCCGAGGGTTTACTTGTGTG
>NW_006952442.1:0-1199 GCF_000164805.1 Carlito syrichta | reverse complement strand
GGGACTGCTCTGACTACAGAACCTCAGTCAGAGGAGAAACTCTCTAAGGTATGGTCACCAATGTAGCAGATCTTCACTAATCATAAACATTTAGGATGGTAAAATGGCACACTGTTAAATGATGTTTTTCTTATTGGGATTATCGTCCAGCTGAACTACAAGCCACACACCGGAAGAATACAAAGTCTGCAGAAAATATGGTGATGAAATGCTAGTTGTGACCTTCATGAAACTAAAAAAAGTTCACAGGAAGAGATGAGTTCAAGTGAGGATTATTTCTCACCTGTTACAGTGGACAAACATATCTTTTGGAATCTTTTCATCATTGGTTAGAAGACCAAGCTAGATGACCAAAAAAGACTATTGAATTAGATGTTTTCTAAGGTTTCTTCCAGCTCTGAAACTGTGAATGCTTTATGTCGTCATATAGTCACATAGTGGAAAATTAAGATTTCATACATTGTGGACTGAGTCAGTTGGATTACCTTGGTCTCCCTAGAAGGAAGACCCTCTAGGAAAGTTCTGCATAGCTGTCCTGTGACTCATGGTCACCTGGTTATTCCCATTATATTGTTATACTTCTGTCTTAAAGGAATAATATGTTTTAATCTCTCTCAGAAAAGAATAATGTAATCAGAATTGGAGGGTACAGTGTCTACAATGCCAATAATAAAGCAGTCAATATTACAACATCAGCTATGTCTCAGAAAATATAAATAAGAACAGGAGAGGTCATGACAACCCAATCGTCAATAGAACCAATAACTGTAACATCCACTGCAACAAAATGTACCTTTAACTGTACGGCAAAAGAAACACTTAGAGATTTTCTATTAAAGTTGTGGCATAAAAAATTAACAGAAACTGAGGTAAAAACTGTTACAGATAACATAGGTATAGTTAAACATCAGATTAGTCATAAGACCAGAACCCCCCAAAATAAAGCCCTAAGCCCTTACTTACTATTAGAGCAGGACAACATGTGGGATATAATATTAATGGTAGAGTTTGGTGGGCCCCTGGGGGTAGAAACAGCATACAAGATTCATCGTGGTTTGATCCTCCTTTACCTTACACCAGAGTTTATGATAAAGATATGGTTAGGTGGGCTTGGGTAGATGGCAGATATGTTAAATAAAACTCTCTGTCTCTCTGGGAAAGAATTAAACGTAATAGCCCACCATAGTGTTTAATTCTAA
>NW_006952441.1:0-5387 GCF_000164805.1 Carlito syrichta | reverse complement strand
AGTGCAAACTCAAGTTTTTTAACTTTAGATATGTAGCTTTTATTTGATTATCTTTAAGCTGTTCTCAGTGGGCAAACACACTTGTACTTTGACATTACAAAGTTATTTTTATTGTCTAATTTATTTATTTATTTAGAGTTTTTTTAAAACATATTTTTTATTACAAAATTGTGGGGTACTGTTAAGGGTTAAGTATACAAAACTAAATTTTATATGTAATATGATAATTTATTCACAGCAAAAAATTACACTTTTACATTGTAAATTTAATACAATAATGTGTCACATAGGTCTAAAATTATTCTTGGCTGTTAAGATTAATATAATTATAAATAGCTTTTATGTCATATTTTATATAGCATTTTTTATTTTTTTATTTACAAAGCATATTTTATTTGAAATAATTAAATCATGCATCACACAAACTATCATCACATACATTTATTTAATTACTGAGAGATTAAGGGATTTGGAAGTCTTAAATATTTGGACATGATAATTCACGTTTCTTTACCTCACTAGTTATGTTATGAAAAACTTTAGGTGGTCATTTTTTCACTCAATTTGACTATAACCAAAATATATAAATACAATTGGAACAACAAGATTTTTACTATGAGAATGTCTCTGCTTTGATCTTTTTGATAAAATTGCCATATAGTTTTTGATCATAGAAATCAGATAAAATCAGTTTTTAAGTAAATGGGTATGGTTATAAGCAGAGGAACTCAAATCATATCAGTACAGTGCTTTGGTTGTGTTTGGTGAATTTTTACACATATGTGTGTATATTTATATATTTAATTCAGATATATAATTTACTTAGACTCTGTTTTGTTGTATTCTATTTCACTATTTCAATTTATTCCAGTGGCTGAACTTCAGTATTATTTAATAAAATACATTCATATTTCACTTCCATTTTCAATAGAGATACTTACCTGTGAGACCTTTCATGGTAACACATTATTCTACAGCATTTTCAGTTTGAATGCCCCCAAATAATGTTTATACCATCTGAAATATTTAATTTAAAAAATAATATCTCATGTTTTCATATAATATATAAATCTCAGGACAGGCTTCATAGAACATACTTATCGCTAGGAAAGCTCTGCATTTTGTTTTTGTTTCGGTACTTACTCCTAAAACTCCAAGTGTTGTGGAAATGATCTTATGGTTGACATTGTTGATTGGCACCCAACAGTCACATCTCAATTCTTTTTCCCACAATTCCAACCCCTTGAAGAGCATTTTTAAAAATAAATAAATAAAACCAAGTGATTCCTTTCTCAGCCACCATTGCACTAAATACAGATACCTGTTTTCCCCTTCTAGCTAATGAGGAATGTGTACAGGGTTTCTGGGAATACTAGTCCTTTTCTGATGGCCAAAGTGAGAGAGCCCTTTCCCTGCCCCTCACCCCTGCTTGCAGCTTCCTGCTCTGAATATATTTAATAGTGCACAAAGTTACTTTACTGATCTTGTGTCAATCAGACGACAGCAAGTGGATCCAGGGCCTGAGTCCTTGGTGAAAATATTAAACCAGGTGAGCTGTCTTTGAGATCCTTGTTAACTAGAGAAAAAAATCAAAACCACAATGATTTAAAATTAGTGTTGAAATGTATTATATTACTGGTGGGCAAACTCATATTAAAAGAAAGAACAATCATATTTTATTAAAGCAGAAAAAAGAAACATGCATATTTAGGAAAATATTAAACTTATAGGATAAAGTTTAAGTGATAAGAAATTAAACTTTTATGAAAAAGCAGTTGGTAGTTTTGCAGAATTCATGACTGTATAGAAGTTATCAGAATTCTGAATTAATATACAGCATATTAGAAACAGACAAATAACGAGTTTAATTTGTACAAGGAATGAAAAGATTTTCGAGTCCTTGTAGCCTGTGTAAATAGCATATGAAAAAAATTTAAAGTAATTTTGACTTCTGTTTAGGATTAGGACTAGAATAAAATTCAAATATCTATGTTTTTTGAAATGTTATTACTGCAAGGCAAGTAATATATGTTTATTGGGAAGCTATTGTATCTCAGAGTCATTTTACTCTGCAAGTATTTACCAGTAAATATTCTATTTTCCACCAAAAAAATGTTCTGAGGGAACAAACAAAAGCTTAATTTTGTCTTCTTTTTAGAACTTTAACTTATATCAATATATAAAAGACATAAAGCTGGAATACATTGATTATTCCACTTGTTAAAGTGTTGCTTAGTTTTTATTTTATTCTTCATATTCCATGAAATAAGTCTACACCCTGATTTCTAGTAGCTGAATTTGGTCTTTATAAAGAGCAAGTGCCAAAAGTTTGTTTAAAAAAAAAAGGGTTTTGATATGCTAGTAACCATTTGCTTCATGCAGAGAGAATCAGTGAGTTTGATGTCTTAAACACCAAGGCTGCTTTAAAAAGGCTTCAAAAGAACCCCATGACATTCACTGATTTTATTGCCACCAGCATTGTTCTAGGATTTTTAAAATGCTGCCATTGGAATCAGTCTCCAAGCTCATATAATCTGTTGTCTTCATTAATGTTCAGTATTAATTTAAGAGTACTAAATCAAAATAAGAATGCAAGTGAATTAAAAAAAATAGCTCTGCTTTGGAATAAATAAAAAGTACATTACTAGAGAAGTTCTTATTTAATAGTCTCTTTTTAGAAAGAAAATCTGTAACTTTAAAAAAAATCAATATGTAATTAAAGAAAACTAAAAACATAAATCAGGGAAATTAGGTAGGCTGTGACAACACGGATACATAACAGGAATATATGTTATATGTCTTACTCAGTTTGAGGTGCTGTAACAAAGTACCATCGCCTGGGTGGCTTATAAACACAGAAGCTTGATTCTCACAGTTCTGGAGGCTGAAAGCCTGAGATCAGGGAACTAGCATGATGGGTTCTGGTGAGGGCACTCTACAAGTTGCAGACTGTAGACTTCTTGCTATGTCCTCACATGGTGAAGAGATGAAGAGAGAATCTTCTAGGGTCTCTCCTATAGCAGCATTAATGCTACTCACAAGGGCTCCACTCTCAGGACCTATTCATTTTACAAAGCCCCCTACCTCCCAATACTATCACAGCAGGAGGTTAGGATTTTAACTTACGAATTTTAGGAGGACACAAACATTTAGTCCATTACAGATAAATGCATATACATATACATAATTACATATGTATATATGTAAACATAGCTAAACTTGTCATTTATAATTATTAGTTGTACAGTATATGAATGCAGCCTTTGTTCTGAGCATATACACTGTGTTTTTGAAGGCTATACAAAATATCAAGTGCAACCTTACCTAAACGTTGGATTCAAAATTTCTACATTGAAAGATGAAGACCAGTACAATGTATTTACTAGCAAACATAGCTCTCCACATTTGTGTGCAGAGCTACAGTATGTACACGTGTGCATGTGTTTAGCAGATTCTCCCACATACAGCCTCTCTACAAAGAGGCTGTATAAGCCAGAAGCAAGTCAAACTTTCTTGGCTCAAACCAGGCACTGGCTCTTTCATCTGTAGAAAATGTTTATCTTCCCTCTCTTTTTATGCCTGTACCATGCATCTAAGGAGATAGCCCTCCTCAGAGGATTGTGCAAAACTAAATGAGTTTATACATGAAAAGCACTTTTAAAAGGCCAGGCTCGGTTGTTCAGACTGTAATCCCAGCATTTTGGGAGGACGAGGAGAGTGGATCGCCTGAGCCCGTGGGCACAGGGGGCCTAGCCCCTTCAGAGAGATTTAGAGGGTCCCTGGAAGGTGGGGCAGCGTCGGCGATTATTCTGGAGAAATAAAGAGAAAGAGAAAGGGAGAGAAAGAAAGAGACTGAACTCTGTCTAGTGCAGAAGCCGATTCTGTAGTAGGGATAGATATTGAAAGAAAGATGGAGGGATAGATATAAGGAGAAAGAAAGAAAGTGGACAACTATTCAGTGAAATGAGCAGAAGCCATTTATTGGGACCAACCATGAGTCTTTTATCCCAAATTTTCACATGTTAAATCACAAGACTTTCACGTGAACAAAAGGCCAGGTGGATGAGGCGCATCCCCCCCGACCCACCAGGTGTTTCCTTAAGCATGAGGAAGGACAATCCCAATTAAATCACAAGACTTTCATGTGAACACAAAGCCAGGTAGGTGAGGGGTGTCCCCCACCCCCCAGGCGTTTTCCCAAGCATGAGGAAGGACAATCCCAAAATTATCTCACTGTTCCTCATGCTTGGTTTATATTCCTCAAAAGCAATATAACAATTCTAATATCATAAAATCCTAATAATCAATAACTTCTAAAACTTATGCATACCCAACACCTAATGACTAAAATCTTAATACCTTTCTATTCTGTGTTAACTTTACCTGTACTGTAAAAAACTCTTAATTATAGCTCAGACCAGTTCCTAAAGAATGTGGCCCAGTCCAAAGATCACGCTGGGCTGTTTCCAGGAACAATTGATTATGATCTCTGAACAAAATGGCTATTCTAAAATCCTATGTATCTTAATTTCTATAAAAGTTTCTAATTCCTAATCCTGATATATAAAGCTGATCATCAGCAATAAAGCTTCTAAAATAAAACCCAAATACAAACTGTAATTGTACTAAAGCCAAAACTGCAATTAGAAAGTGGGAACAATGAAATTTCTAAAGTTAGCTTTATTCTATAAAACCTCATGTATCATGTTTGATCACGCTTGAACTAACATAATTCCCTCACCTAGCATGACCTATTCTACAATACTTTCTATGAATAAAATAAATTCAACTTCTATAATAAGTAGAAAAAAGCCTACACTAATTGTAGCTAAAGAGCCTGTTTAAAAGAATGCAGCCCAGCCCAAAGTGGATGCTGGGCCCTTAGGAATGTGGCCTAGTCCAAAGTTCGTCCTGGGCCATTTCTGGTAACCCTAGATAATCATCTATACCATCTAAAGCTGGAAACAGCTCTCTAAATGTATATACTAATTTTACAAGTATACTTTAAAATCTTATAATGAAGGTTGTATCATGTATAAGGCTCCCAAATGTGATCTGAGTTTGAACTGTGTTAAGTTTAAAGCCGAAACCGCAGTCTGTGAGAAACAGGAACAATGGATCCCAGAGTCAGCCATGCCATTCTCAGAACTTCATGCTTAGATAATCAAAGTCCCTGCTAGTGGGTAATGCCAACAACAAAGAAAGGAGGAGGGAATGGGCCTTCAGCTCCTGAACACAACCTGGTGGTCTCAGGGTTCGCAGCCCACCTGGATCTCTAAGGCTCAGGTGGGCCTCCAGGCTGGCTCCCAACACGTGGGCTCGAGAACAGCCGGCAACTTGGTGAGACCTCTCTACAATAAATAAAAAATTAGTGGGGCATGGTAGCG
>NW_006952440.1:0-2565 GCF_000164805.1 Carlito syrichta | reverse complement strand
ATTTCTGATTGTATGGTGACTCTCAGTCATAAAATGAGAAACCATGATGGAGACAAAGTTCTTTCTTAGGGTCGTAAGCTTTCTATTTTTATACCTCAAGTTTCTTCATGGTTAAATGCAGTGGGTCTAATCTCCCTACTGGTTAAGAACAGTAGAAAATAGAGCAGTAGCGTGATGGATTCAGAAATATCAAAACCATTGCTAGGTGGATTCATGACTACAGAATTGACTTCATTCATTAGCATAATCGCTTATGGGTGTGATTTTAAGCACTGAAAAATAACAAATATATGAATATCTCCCCAAATGTCCATATTCTGCTGAATCTGCATATTCCTTTGTTGTAAACACGAGAAAGACATCTGGCATAATGTTTTACAGAATTGAAATATAACTTAAAGGGGCTATCATTTCTATATTTTCTTATTCCTTCATTATTATTGTGTTGTCATTAATATATTATCTAAACACTAATCTTGCTTCTCCTCTCATGTTATCTTCATCTTTTTTTCTGCTTAAAAATTCACAAAGTTATTTAGAAGTATGGTCAGAATTTGTTTGAAGTAACCACAAAATATAGCTAAGAAGAGCAGACATTATGATATCTGTCCCCTAGCTTTGACAAGAAAAATCATTTCACCTATGACTGGATTGCTTCTCAGTCCACAGTTAGTCTGTCCCATTCTGTGTCTCTGATAAAATGTCATTTCTATTCTCGTATTAGATCCATTGGCTAACATGCTGTATGATTTACAGATGGTAGAGTTAGAAAAAGATAACAGGATTTATTGTTCTTTCAGAAAAAAAATAAAGCAATAGTTTTGGAGAAGGTACAAGGTGAAAGAAAGCACTATACCCTCTCTAGTTTTTCACCACTCCAAAACAATTTAGGGGTTGGTCACATGTAACACCATTAATTTTATAGTAGTTCATAGAATTGTTGATTTTGTAATGGGTATCTTCCATTTAAACCTCTTGAGCCTCTCTCTTGAAACCTGGTATAAATTTTGGGTGAATGATTGGTATTAAAATATTTTGTGACATACTCAGTTGTCCTTAGATATCTTGTCTCTATGCCACAAGTCAAGCTTATGTTTTTGTCTCACCGACTTACTGTACTTTGTCTCACATTTCCTCTGATAGTATGAATTGTAGGTCAGGGCCTGCCTTAGAGCACTGTCCTGACTATAATCTTGTCATAATATTGCCATGATCATCTGCTCTTCTCTGATCATGTGATGTTTTTAAAATTCTCTATGGCAGATTTTCTCAGTGTTGGCCCTATCAACATTTGGGAGTGAATAATTCTTTGTTTGGGTTGGGAGAGAGAGTGAGCTGTCATGTGCATTGCAAAATATTTAGCCATATCTCTGGCTTATACTCACCAAATAAAGTGGCTCTACTCCCCTCATTGCCACAATCACAACAGTCAAGAATATCCCTACATACTGCCCAATGTCCCCCCAGAGAAAAAAAAATTCCCCTTGTTGAGAAACCCTGCTCTATGGTGGTGGTTTTGCTATCTCACAAAAGAGACACTTCTTATCATTTAGCTGAGTTTCTTCCTTCAGCTTTTCTAATCTATCTACATCAATCCTCCAAAACATCTAGATAGTAGCAAGCAAATTTCTTCTCAGATGACCAACGTTTAACAGTATAATTAGTACACTCAAGAACGTTCAGTTCCTTAACTTCGTATGCCTTTTTCCCCCCACAAGGACTAAACAGGCATCCAAATGGATAATCATTTTCCTTTTCATTAAATAGTAACAGTAATTAAATCACCTCAAGCTCTTAGGTCAAATACCTCAGATTGTATCTTTAATTCCAGACAAAACTCTAGACATCTTCTCAGATATACAGATTCTGTTATCATCTTGCCTTACTATAAAAAGTCTGCATATATGTCTTCTCTTTGGGCTTGAATTTCACTTTCCATTGGAACAGTTACATGTCTTCTAATTTCAAAATAATCCTCAGTACCCATTTAAACAGAGTCCACCTTAGAGTTAAGACATTGTAACTGTGGTAGAAAACAGTACATCTAATAATCAGGTTTCAGCACTGTATCTTTGCTAGGGTGGAAGAGGCAGATGTTCACAGGGCACGAAAGCACTAGAGACTACTGACAGACTTTGAAGAGGACAAATGTGTTTGTTTGTGTGTGTGTGTGTGTGTGTGTGTGTGTGTGTGTGTGTGTGTGTGTGTGGTGTGTAGGAATGTTTCTTATCTATGAATGTAAAACTTTCTAAGCTTATTTTTCCTGCCACTATCTGCTGCTTATGTGCAGAATTTTCTGCCTTTCAAAAGAAAAGGCATTCTTGTAGCTCTTTGCACAATCTATTCTCCTGTAGCAAGCACAATCATTTACATGTTTGTAAAACTTTTCAATATTGTTATGGGTGGAAAACACTGGGATGCAATGTTCTTGCACATCTATTTTTTTGTCTCTTTTAAAAGTCAGACCTCTCATTAAGATTACACCATTTATTTGTGAACACAAATGATGAAGGAAGTTTATTCTATATTTTGGAGGAAAAATGGCCAGTATATCATTGCAGTGAT
>NW_006952439.1:0-769 GCF_000164805.1 Carlito syrichta | reverse complement strand
AAGTTGGGAGGGGAATGACAGACACTATAGGGTTTTTTTTAGTTGTAGGTAGCATTGCTTCTGTGGCATTGTCTGGACTGGGTTCATGCACTGGCTCAGGGGTTTCCAAGTGGCCAAGGAGGCTTGGGTAATGGTGCTAGCTAAGGTCTGGGGATCAACCTTTCTAAGATCTGTATTATAGTCTCAGTTGTTGTAATGGGCTCTGCCAGTTTACCTCTGGCTATGAGGTGATGCTTACTGAAGACAGCCAACTGTTGTGGTAGCTGTAGGCTTTCTGCTTAGCTTTTGTTACCCCAGGAAAGTATACAGATAACCAAGGCAATGGGCAGGGCTGTGGGAACTCCCAAAGTTCTCCGTTCTTACTGGCTTTTCAAGAGTGGTGGGGGAGAAAGCTAGTTGGGAAGAGCTAGGACAGACTGGACTGCTCTCTAGCTCCTCACCTGTGCATGTAATTTTCTGCCCCAGTGGGAAACAGGAATGGGGAAGGGTCCCCTGGCCACTAGGGCCGCAAGGCAGGAATGACCAAGCTGTCTTGTACAAAAGAGTTCACAAGGGGGAGAGGCATTGCTGGGGCAACAGATTTCTCCCCTGTCCTTCCCAGAGGCTGTTCATGCTAAAAACTCAAGGGTTTACTCAGCAACAAGGTTTCCTTTATGGGCTAGGTCCAGTTGGTCAGCATTCCAGTTCCCCACCAGTGCACATGGTCAGCTACCCCAATGGGACTTAAGTGGGGAGACGTCTCTCCTGGCCACTGTGGCACCACTCCAGG
>NW_006952438.1:0-350 GCF_000164805.1 Carlito syrichta | reverse complement strand
ATTTCAATCTCATGAAATTTGTTTATGCTTGATTTATGACCAAGAATGTGGTCAATCTTAGAGTATGTTCCATGTGATGATGAGTAGAATGTAATATTCGGTGGTTGTTCGGTGGAATGTTCTGTAGGTATCAATTAAGTCCATTTGGTCAAGGTCACATTGAGGTTCCGGATCTCCTTGCTGATTTTTTTTTCTTGATGATCTGTCTAGGGTTGTGAGTGGGATATTTAAGTCCCCAGGTGCAATAGTCCCCAGAGTCAATATTTTTTAAGTTTGTCTATAAGCTGCTTTATGAAAGTTGGTGCTCCTATGTTGGGTGCATATACGTTTAGGATGGATATTTCTTGTTG
>NW_006952437.1:0-431 GCF_000164805.1 Carlito syrichta | reverse complement strand
TCTTTATGTTCCAGCTGCAAACACAAGACCCACATGGTGTTCATGTTTTCAATTCCTACATTTGATATTTCCCCTTCTAAGACTGGCCTCCCCTTCCCCTTCCTTCATTAATTGAAATTCTTACCATCCTTTAGACACAGCTAAAATATCAACCTCTCTGGGAGACTTCCCTGACCCTAAAACACAGAATTCTTATTAATAATAATGGCCAATAACTTCTTAAGTTGTTGCCATGGAATATGGTAACTTGCTAAATACTTTATTCACATTTTATTTTTAAGCTGCCCTTCATGATTCTCTTGGCTTAAGTATTGTTGTTTTATAAAGAAGAATTTCAAGAATATCAAGCCTTGGGCAAGTTCACAGGGCCATATCAATGAGCAAAGTATTCAAATCTAGATCTACTAGACTCTAGGGATTGCACTCTTAAA
>NW_006952436.1:0-2433 GCF_000164805.1 Carlito syrichta | reverse complement strand
TAAAGAGGAACTAGGAAACTCGGTTTCCATTAACTTGCAAACATCTGGGCAATGCTAAGTTATCCCTGACTTAAGGCAGTGCTCATACCTAGGAATCCACAGGGACTTTAGCTAAATGCTAATCTGGAATCTGGGAGTCCTGTTTCCCATATGATTCAGAGCACCGCCCTATATGCATACCACAAATCGGTCATTACTGATCCCCAGGAACCTGCTGTGCCTCTTGATAGTTGTAACTGAGAATCCGGCCTACAGGTCCGTTTTTTTCACAGGGTCCTGTAAGGCCAGGTTCCACAATCCAAGGATCATCTTTCCATTTGTTAATGTGACCACTGGCTTTATGTTTACCTTGTAGTCCAGAAACTACTGCTGGACATTCGTTTTGGTATTCAGAGTATGGGATTATGGGTTCCCACATATTTAGGATGTATCCTTAAGGGGGAAACGGCAATCTTGGATTCAGGTCCCTGGGAAACTTCTGACTTATGAGTATTGGTATGTAAGAGTTTGGACTTCCACGTCATCAGAAAACTTCCGGGTGTCTTCCTGATAATTTAAAAAGGAATCTGGGTCACGCAAGGCCTCAACCCTGAATTGTACAGTGCTCCATTATAAGGGCTTATCTGGGATCTGGGCTTCTAGTTCTCCAAATTCTTCAGAGAATCTTGCCACTTGGAAAGGAAAAGTGTCATCATAGATTCCCAGCAACCTTCTTGTCCTCTTGATTGTTATAACCAAGAACCAGTCTCTGCAATTCAGTTGGTTTTCTCGGGAAAACTAAACCAGATTCCTGGACTGAAAGACTCATCTCGCCATATTTGAGTGTAACTCTTGTCTTAAGATGTACCCTGTAATCCTAAAATTTCCGTTTGTGCATCTATTTGATATGGGCTGGTGGTTTTGAGGTTTGCTAAGCATGTAGTACATATTTTTAAAGGTAACCAGGAATCACAGATTCCACGTCCCTGGGACAAAGCTGGGCATTTGTCTATTTGCATACAGAATTTTGGAATCCAGATCGCCAGGGAAAATCAGGGCATCTTGCTGAGAATGAGAAGAGAATTAGTGTTCAGGGAGTCCTCAATCATCAAAATCTAAATGGCCTCTTGATAAGTTTAATGAGGAATCTGGGCTTGTAGGTCCCTATATTTTTTAGAGTTACTTGCTGCGTGGATACCTAAAATCTCTAATTACAGATCCAAGAAGATTCCGGTCCTCTTGATAGTTGTAATTGAGCATCTGGACATACAATTCCGTTTGTTTCTTATGAACATCTTCGGTCATAATCCAGTTTCCCAGGAATCAATTGGCATTTCGCGACAAAATCCCTCGCTTCAGGTTACCTCAAAATACCGAAATTTCTTGCGGTCAGGCTGGTGGAAATTGGGATATTGGGTTTATAATATTCCACATTTTTACGATGTCTTGTTAAGGGGAATCTGGTAACTTGTATTACATTTCCCAGATACCATATTGGAGTCTTTCTATTGATATCCAAACAACTGGAATTCTATGTTCGTCAGGAAATATCTCGGGTATTGCTGAGAATGGAGCAGGAATCTACGTAAAGGATGTCCTCATAAACGGGAAACTACATGGCCTCTTGCTACTGAAGCATAAAGAATCTGGTTTACATGAGTCCTCAAATCCCAAAAACCTACAGGGAGTCTTACTGAGGGAGAAAAAAGTATCAGGGGATTGAAGCTTGTATCTGGAGATTGGGAGTCCTCATATATAGGAAACTTCACAGCCTTTTCACAGCTAAGGATGAATAAGGAATCTGGGTTACAGGTGCCCTCAATCCTAAAAATCTACAGGGCATATTTCTAAAGGCTAAACAAGAATCAGGATTTAGAAGCAGGAATCTGGGAAATGGGAGTCTTCATATACAGGAAACTACACAGACTCTTGCTAAGAAAGAATAAGGAAACTGGTTTTCATGAGTCCTCAATGCCAAAAATCTACTGGGTATCTTGCTAAGGGCTAAACAAGAATCAGGATATCGAAGCAGTAATCTGGGGAATGGAAGTCCTCATATACAGGAAACTACATGGGCTCTTGCTAAGGAAGAATAAATAATCTGTGTTAGAAGAGTCCTCAATTCCAAAAATGTACACGGCATCTTACTAAGGCCTACAAGACTCTGGGCTTCGACGTCCCCATATTTTTCAGAGCTGTTTCCTATGTGGATACTATGAATCAGTCATTCCAGAAGTCCAGCAACATTCTGGTCCTCTCGGTAGTTTAAATGAAAATATGGTACCTCAAGTCCATGTAGATTCTGGATCCTCTAAAGCCAAATTCCAGGACATAAGTAATCATCTCGGGTTTTTTGAATGTCAGCCCTGAGTTCAGGGTTACCTCATACTTCAGAAACTTCTGGTAGTTCAACTATTCGGAATTAAGACCTTGGGTTTAGATGTTGTAAAATGG
>NW_006952435.1:0-598 GCF_000164805.1 Carlito syrichta | reverse complement strand
TCAACAGGCTCAGAAACCCCAGGCAGGTCCAGAAACAAGAAACAGGCCCAGAGACTGGACAGAAGCAGACATTGCGGACATGCTGAGACATCCCGAATAGACCCAGACACACAAACAGGGCCAGACATTATGGACAGGGCCAGATACCCCAGAGAGGCCAAGAGGAACACTGAAGACTCTCACAGGCAACTCAGACAGACCCAGAGAGAAAACTTGAACAGGACCAGACACACAGGACAGGGTCAAACACCCTGAACAGGCCCAGAGCCTCCAAAAAGACCTAGACACTGTGGACAGGCACAGACTCCCCAGATAGGCCAAGACACCCTGGACAGGGACAGACACCTTGAACAGGCCCAGACACCCTGGACAGGCCCAGGAACACCAGACAGGCCTAGACACTCTGGACAGGTCCACACAGTCACTTTCGACAGGTCTAGAAAACCCGGACATGCCCAGATACCCTGGACAGCCCCACAGACCCTGGTCAGGCTCAGACACACAGGACAGACCCAGATACCCAAAAGAGGTCCAGACACCCTGGACAGGCCTAGACTCCACAGACAGACTCACACTCCTCAAAGAAACCCAGACACAT
>NW_006952434.1:0-830 GCF_000164805.1 Carlito syrichta | reverse complement strand
CTTATTAAGTCGTCTGATACTACTTTCCTTATTGATATCTTATGATACTACTTGCCTTGTTAGTGTCATCTGATACGAGTTGCCTTATAAGTGTCTTAGGATACTACTTGTCTTATGAGTGTCGTCTGATACTACTTGTCTTATTAGTGTCTTATGATACTACTTGCCTTATTAATGTCGTCTGATACTACTTGCCTTAATTCTGTCTTATGTCACTACTTGCCCTATTAGTGTCGCCTGATACTACTTCTCTTATTAGTGTCTTATGATTTTACTTGCATTATTAGTGTCTTTTGATACTACTTGCCTTAGTAGTGTCTTATGATACTACTTGCTGTATTAGTGTCTTATGATACTACGTCCCATATTAGGGTCGTCTGATACTACTTGCCTTATTATTGTCGTCTGATACTACTTGCCTTATTAGTATCTTATGATACTACATGCCTTATTTGTGTCATCTGATACTACTTGAATTTTTGGTGTCTTATGATATTACTTGACTTATTAGTGTCTTATAATACTACTTGCATTATTAGTGTAGTCTGATACTACTGGCCATATTAGTGTCTTATGATACAATTTGCCTTATTAGTGTCGTCTCATACTACTTGCCTTATTAGTGTCTTATGTTGCTACTTGCCTTATAGTGTCTTATGATACTTCTTGCCTTATTAGTGCCTTATGATACTACATGCCTGATTAGTGTCTTATGATACTACTTGCCTTAGTAGTGTCGTCTGATACTACTTGACTTATTGGTGTGTTATGATGCTTCTTGTATTACTAGTGTTTCATGATACTACTTGCCTTTTAATGTCTTATGATAC
>NW_006952433.1:2531-3185 GCF_000164805.1 Carlito syrichta | reverse complement strand
CAGAAACTTCAGTGACTCCGCTGTTCGGAATTAGGACTTTGGGTATAGGTGTCCAAATTTTTTAGGAGGTATTTTTTGGAGTTAATTAGGACTCTTAGATTCCACGTCCCAGGCATATTCTTGTCATCTTTCTATGGGTATACAAGAGTCTCTACTTCCAGGTCAACTGGAAACATCTCATCGTTTTGCTTAGAACGAAATAGGAAACTGGGTCACTGTGTCCCTTGAAAGTTTCTACACGTGTTACTAAAAAGGAACCAGGAAACTCAGTTTCCATGTAACTTGCAAACATCTGGACAATTGCTAATTTATCCCTGGCTTATGACAGTGATCATACTTAGGAATCGACATGGACTTTAGCTAAATGCTAATCTGGAATCTGGGAGGCCTTGTCCCCATATTCAGAGCAACGTCCCATATGCATACCACAAATTGGTCATTACCGATCCCCAGGAACGTGCTGCACCTCTTGATACTTGTAACTGAGAATCTAGCCTACGTCTGGGTTTTTTTCACAGTGTCCTGTAAGGCCAGATTCCACAATCCAAGGAATCATCTTGCCATTTGTTAATGTGATCACTGTCTTCAGGTTTAGCTCGTAGTCCATAAAATACTGCTGGACATCGTTTTGGTATTCAGAACATGGGATTAAGG
>NW_006952433.1:0-837 GCF_000164805.1 Carlito syrichta | reverse complement strand
TCTCCCCTTGATAGTTTAAACGAAAATATGGCACGACAAATGCATTTAGATTTTGAATCCTCTAACGCCAAATTCCAGGACACCATCATCTCGGGTTTTTTTTAAATCTAAGCCCTGAGTTCACGGTTACCTCATACTCCAGAAACTTCTGGCAGTTCAGTTATTCAGAATTAGGACCTTGGGTTTAGATGTTGCATCATGTTTAGAAGGTATTTTTGGGAAGGCACCAGTGTTTGGTTTCCAAGTCCACAGGAACATTCTGGAGTCTTTCTATTGGTAGCCACAGATCTAGACTTCCAGGGCAATGGGAAACATCTGGTCGTGTTGCTGAGAACAAAACAGGAATCTGAGACACTATGTCCCTAGAAAGCTTCTACTCATGTTACCAATGTGGAACAAGGAAAATCAATTTCCATGTGACCAGGAAAATTCTGGGAAGTGGCTAAATTTTCCCTGGCTTAAAGAAGTTCTCATACCTAGAAGCCTAGAGGATTATTATAAATACTAATCAGGAATTTGGGAGTTACTGTCCCCATATTCTTCAGAGCTAATTCCTTTATCCGTAGCACAAATCTGTCATTACCAATCACCAGGAACCTGCTACTCCTCTTCTTAGTTGTAATAAAGAATCAGTCCATCTGCTTGGCTTTTTTTTTGCAGGAGGCTGTAAGGCCAGATTCCACAACCCAGTGAATCATCTCACCATTGTTAGTTTAATTTCTGAATTCAGTTTTTCCTCCTATTCCAGAAACAATTGCTGGAATTTTAGACTGATTTCGTAAGTTAGGATTAGAAGTTCCCACATATTTATGATGCATTCTTAAAGGGGATCCAGCA
>NW_006952432.1:0-717 GCF_000164805.1 Carlito syrichta | reverse complement strand
TCCTAAAAATAAATAAATAAGCTATTTATTTTTGTCTTTATTTTCAATCATGCTTTCTTTTCACTGAGCATTCATTTTCTCTTTGCAAATGGTTTTAGCAATTTTTATGGACTTTTACTAAACTGACCAATACAATGCTCTTGCAACTGCCATTGAGATACAAGTCATATACCAAAAAGGTCTAACTTAGTTATCATAATATGTGTATTCACTCTCTTATTATCTCAGTTGTGTTCTGGAGAGTAGTTCAATGTATCTTGAAACATGCTTTTTAAATATAGGAATAACTTGAAAATGCTCATATATATTAAATGCGGAAATTTATGGTTCTTAAAATTGCAGAGACAAGATGTGTGAGCCTCTTCTTGTTTGTTTGTTTTTTTGTTTTGTTTTGTTTTGTTTTGTTTTGAGTTGGAGTCTCACTCTGTCACCCAGACTGGAGTGCAGTGGCCGCTCCCAGCCACTGCAGCCTCGACCTGCTGGGCTCTGGCGATCCTTCCGCCTCAACCTTCCAAGTAGCTGGAACTACAGGCATGCGCTACGACGCCCGGCTAATTTTTGATTTATTGTAGAGATGAGGTCTCACCAAGTTGCCTGGGTGGGTCTCAAACCCACAGGCTCAGGCAATCCACTCACCTCAGCTTCCCAAAGCCCTGGGATTACAGGTTGAGTTACCGAGCCCGGCCAAGCCTCTTCTTATATGGTCCGATTCTCCAG
>NW_006952431.1:0-928 GCF_000164805.1 Carlito syrichta | reverse complement strand
AGGCAAGGTGAGAGTGTAGGAAATAAGAGATTCATGTGAATTTTTAAAATATCTGTGAGAAACAAGTTGACTCACTCCTTTTTTATAAACTGAACAGACAGTGCAGTATCTTTAATGGAACCACATAGTCCAGAAACTGCTGTGAATTCTATACCTGAAGAGAATAATCTTAAATACACTTTCCCATTTTCTTTCATGTCCTTTTCCTCACTTATGTCATTCATTCAATGTGTGTAGAATATAGACTGCTTTGAAATGCTGTGGTTTTTCTGCATGTTTTTGTTTTCCTTGTCATATATCTGTAGAAGCCAACATTATAAGGCATACTGCAAGTTTTTCTCTTTTAAAAAAATTTTAATGTATAGATGTGGGGTAATTCAGGGTTAGGTATATAAACATTGATCATGCAGGTACCCCTGTTAATGAGGTATGTCCCTCCCTTCCCTAGCAGTTTCCCTCAGCTGCCAGTCCCACCCCGCCACCAACAGTTTCACATTACTGCCAATCACTTTAAGTTTTTCTCTTGATGATTGTTTATTTTGAAGCATCATGAACTTACTTGACCTGATGGGTTTAGTGAAGGAAATTAAAGAGGAGTCTGTGAAAAGACATGCTGGTGAGTTGTATTGTGAAACAAGCATAAGGAACAGATGTCTGCTGTCATCCCAACATCCTAACTTGGCCAGGAGTGGCTTTTTTTTTATTTTTTATTTTTTGTCTTCTAGTTAATGCTGTTCTCTTTAAGTTCTCTTGTAACTGGTAAGGAGAGTTAGGGCTAAGTTGCTAATGAATTATATGCGGAATAAGCTGGTTTTGGGGAGAAGATGTTACATTTAGTGTAAGACCTATAGAGTTTGGGGAGGCTATAATTATTTTCCTTGATGGTAAGCTTGTAGGGATGTCTAGATCAATTTGTCTAGGTAATTTT
>NW_006952430.1:0-775 GCF_000164805.1 Carlito syrichta | reverse complement strand
TCTCGGTTGCAACTATCAAGAAGACTAGAAAGTGCTGAGAATCTATAATGACAAAATTGTCATATGCAAGAGGCATGTAGCACTAAATAATGTGGGGAATTAGAAGCTCAGATTCCAGATTAGCCCTTTATAATGTGGCCATGTAGACTTCTTGGATTGGCGACCCACATAACCCAGATTCTATTTGTTCTCAGTAAGACTCCCGGCCGTTACCTGGCGATGTGGAAGTAAAAACTCTTATATTCCAATATTCATTCATCCAAAAGATCAGAAGGGCCCTGGAATCCAAGATTGCTGGATCCCCTTTAAGAATGCATCTTAAATATGTGGGAACTTCTAATCCTAACTTACGAAATCAGTCTAAAATTCCAGCAACTGTTTCTGGAATAGGAGGAAAAACTGAAGTCAGAAATTAAACTAACAATGGTGAGATGATTCACTGGGTTGTGGAATCTGGCCTTACAGCCTCCTGCAAAAAAAAAGCCAAGCAGATGGACTGATTCTTTATTACAACTAAGAAGAGGAGTAGCAGGTTCCTGGTGATTTGGTAATGACAGATTTGTGCTACGGATAAAGGAATTAGCTCTGAAGAATATGGGGACAGTAACTCTCAAATTCCTGATTAGTATTTATAATAATCCTCTAGGCTTCTAGGTATGAGAACTTCTTTAAGCCAGGGAAAATTTAGCCACTTCCCAGAATTTTCCTGGTCACATGGAAATTGATTTTCCTTGTTCCACATTGGTAACATGAGTAGAAGCTTCTAGGGACATAG
>NW_006952429.1:0-773 GCF_000164805.1 Carlito syrichta | reverse complement strand
AAATAAGAATCTGGGTAATGGCAATCCTCAATATACAGGAAACTGCATGCCTCTGTTAGGATGAATAAGAATCTGGGTTACATGAGTCCTCCATATCTAACATCCAGTGGGCGTCTTGCTAATGGCTAAACAAGATCAGAGCTTTGAGCATCCTCATGTTTCAGAGCTATTTGTTATGTGGATATTACGAATCAATCATTCCTGGACTCCAGCAACACTCTGGTACTCTTGATAGTTGTGAACGAGAATCTGGCACTACAAGTCCATTTAGATACTCGGAACCTCTGATGCCAGATTGCAGGAAACAAGTAATCCTCTCCGATTTTTTGGATGTAAGCCCTGACTTCATTGTTACCACGTACTCTAGAAACTTCTGGTGGTTCCACTGCTCGGAATTAGGACTTTGGGTTTAGGAGTTCACATTTTCAGGAGGTATTTTTGAGGGAACCAAGAATCTTAGATTTCACGTCCCCAGGCCTATCTTGTCATGCTTCTATGGGTATACAATAATCTGGACTACCAGGTCAACAGGAAACATCTCGTCCTTTTGCTTCAAACAAAATAGGAAACTGGGTCACTGTGTCCCTTGAAAGTTTCTACACGTGTTACTAAAGAGGCACTAGGAAACTCGGTTTCTATTTAACTTGCAAACATCTGGGCAATTGCTAAGTTATCCCTGACTTAAGGCAGTGCTCATACCTAGGAATTCACAGGAACTTTAGCTAAATGCTAATCTGGAATCTGGGAGTCCTGTTTCCCATATGATTCAGAGG
>NW_006952428.1:0-742 GCF_000164805.1 Carlito syrichta | reverse complement strand
TTTCTCATTTGAATAGAGTGATTATTCTTATTGTGAAGTTTGTTTTGATTCAGTTGACTTTTTTTCCTTTCTCTTTTCCTTAGGAATATGACTTTAATGTGTGCTTGTCTTGCTTTGGCTCTTGGTGCTTTTCAGTGGTACAGGCTTTAAATGTGTTCCTTGGTTATAGAGAATTTTGGTGCATTGTCTTTCTCAGATGTCATTTGTGGTAGCAGGTATTGGGTATGTGTGTAGGTTCACTGTCTTTTGTGGGTCTAGAATGCCAGAGGATTAATAAAGCTTATCTTCTTCCCCACTGGCATGGTTTGCTCTTTGTTCTTTCCTGGTAATTTTTTCTGGGTGGAACCTTTGAACATTCAGGCCTTGAGCAGACACTTGAGAGTGAGAACTAGTTGCAGCTGGAGCAGATGGTGATATGTATGCACTGTCTCTACAGAGGGCTTGAGCCTCAGCCCTGATAGAAGTTTTTATTTTTTTTTGAGTTGGAGTCTCACTGTCTCCCATGCTCCCAGTGAGATTCACTGAGATCTTTGGTTTATGGGTTGTTCCTCTGTTATGATACTCCCCCCCTTCCCTTTGGTAGTGGTAATCTATGAGGGCACAACCACTGTGAGTCCCGCTGCTCCTCTACCTGCCCTATAAGACTGACACATTTCAGCTGGTGCTGGAGGATTCCTGCAAGGTATTAAGTGTTGTGAATGTGTAAGGGTTGAATTC
This sequence comes from Carlito syrichta, assembly GCF_000164805.1. Classification (NCBI taxonomy): domain Eukaryota; kingdom Metazoa; phylum Chordata; class Mammalia; order Primates; family Tarsiidae; genus Carlito; species Carlito syrichta. The sequence goes on along the minus strand of NW_006952428.1, from coordinate 25 downwards.
TAAGAAAAGGTGGTCACCAGCATTT
>NW_006952427.1:0-812 GCF_000164805.1 Carlito syrichta | reverse complement strand
AATCAGTTTTTTGAATTCTTTCTCTAGAATCCTAAAGATTTTGTTTTGATTGGGATATGTTGCTAAAGACTTAGTGTGGTCTTTGTGAGATGATGAAAAACTTTTTTAAAAAAATTCTTTTCATATTGGCATGATTCTAGTTTTTTCTCATTTGAATAGAGTGATTATTCTTATCGTGAAGTTTGTTTTGATTCAGTTGACTTTTTTTTCCTTCTCTTTTCCTTAGGAATATGACTTTAATGTGTGCTTGTCTTGCTTTGGCTGTTGGTGCTTTCAGTGGTACAGGCTTTAAATGTGTTCCTTGGTTATAGAGAATTTTGGTGCATTGTCTTTCTCAGATGTCATTTGTGGTAGCAGGTATTTGGTATGTGTGTAGGTTCACTGTCTTTTGTGGGTCTAGAATGCCAGAGGATTAATAAAGCTTATCTTCTTCCCCACTGGCATGATTTGCTCTTTGTTCTTTCCTGGTAATTTTTTCTGGGTGGAACCTTTGAACATTCAGGCCTTGAGCAGACACTTGAGAGTGAGAACTAGTTGCAGGTGGAGCAGATGGTGATATGTATGCACTGCCTCTACAGAGGGCTCGAGCCTCAGCCCTGATAGAAGTTTTTTTTTTTTGAGTTGGAGTCTCACTGTCTCCCATGCTCCCAGTGAGATTCACTGAGATCTTTGGTTTATGGGTTGTTCCTCTGTTATGATACTCCCCCCCTTCCCTTTGGTAGTGGTAATCTATGAGGGCACAACCACTGTGAGTCCCGCTGCTCCTCTACCTGCCCTATAAGACTGCCACATTTCAGCTGGTGCTGGAGGAT
>NW_006952426.1:0-534 GCF_000164805.1 Carlito syrichta | reverse complement strand
CCAGAAAGGCAAAGATACCTCAGGAAAGACCCAGAAACAGACAGACCAAGACACCTGGGACAGACACTGGTATCCAGAACAGGCCCAGACACCTGAGAGAGGCCCAGAAACCTCAGACAGTACCACACCCCCTCAACAGGCTCAGAAACCCCAGGCAGGTCCAGAAACAAGAAACAGGCCCAGATACTGGACAGAAGCAGACATTGCGGACATGCTGAGACATCCCGAACAGACCCAGACACACAAACAGGGCCAGACACTATGGACAGGGCCAGATACCCCAGAGAGGCCAAGAGGAACACTGAAGACTCTCACAGGCAACTCAGACAGACCCAGAGAGAAAACTTGAACAGGACCAGACACACAGGACAGGGTCAAACACCCTGAACAGGCCCAGAGTCTCCAAAAAGACCTAGACACTGTGGACAGGCACAGACTCCCCAGATAGGCCAAGACACCCTGGACAGGGACAGACACCTTGGACAGGCCCAGACACCCTGGACAGGCCCAGGAACACCAGACAGGCCTAGACAC
>NW_006952425.1:0-688 GCF_000164805.1 Carlito syrichta | reverse complement strand
GCCTTACTTGTTCTGAGGATCCTGATGGAATTGGAGTGCCCAATATCCGTTTACAACTTTCAAGAGGACCAGAATGTTGCTAGAGTCCTGAAATGACCAATTCTTAATATTAGCATGCTAAATTGCTCCGAAACATCTGGGTTGCGTGAAGACCTTTTTCTGATTTGTCCCATAACATGCACCCTGGGAATTTTTTTATTGAGGACTCATACAACAACGATTCTTTATTCGTCCTTATTTAGAGGCCGTGTAGTGTCCTGTATGTGAGAACTCCCTTTCCCTAGATTCCTGTTTGAAACCCTGATTCTTGTTTAGCGCTTAGTTAGACACCATGTAGTTTTTTTGATGAGTAACCGTGTAAAAGAGATTTCTTCTTTTATCTTAACAAAAGGCCATGTAGTTTCCTGTATAGGAGGACTGCTATTACCCACATTCATGTTTCGAATCCCTGACTCTTCTTTAGCCGTCAGCAGGATACCCTGTAAATTTTCAGGACTGAGGACTCATATAACCCCACATTCCTTATTTTTAACAACCGTGCAGTTGCCTGTATATGAGTTCTCACTCTCCCAGATACATGCGTTGAAATGCTGATGCTAGTTTAGACATTAGGAAGATGCCGTGTAGTTTTTTGGGGATTGAGAACACATATCACCCAGATTCCTTATTCTTTCTTATGAAAAGTCCG
>NW_006952424.1:0-555 GCF_000164805.1 Carlito syrichta | reverse complement strand
TATGCACACTGGTCACCAAATCACACGCCAATATCATAGGTATAACTGATATCCTATGTCAGAGGCGATCTTCCAGATGGGCCTTTACAGGCCTCAGCCATGTAGCTATAGATGTTGGCTCCCAACACACATGTTTCCCCCACACACCACACGCCACACGCCACACACCACACACCACAGCAGTGCCCTGGAGCACATGAGAAGGGAAGCACACAGGCCTAACCCCACAGTTGCAACTTGGTTAATAGTCAACCAAGCTCTATCTGCCTCAGTTACATTGCTGGGGAAGTTGGGGGGAAATGTATTGTCCTAATATGCTCAAGACCTGTCTCGTGCTACCCTCATACACAGAACAGGTTACAAGACATGAGGGCTTTTGGATGAGAAGTTGGTACCAACATCATGAGGGTGTTGATTTAGTTTGCATGTAATTCCACTGTGCAGCAGTCAGTTCAATGGTAGCCAATATAAGAACTTTATGGTCACAATAAAATAATTGAGATATGTACCGATTCCTCACATTCTCTTGTGTTTCTTTTCTCCCTTTCTGCCTTG
>NW_006952423.1:0-681 GCF_000164805.1 Carlito syrichta | reverse complement strand
TTTTGCATCAACACCAGAAACCCAGCTTCAATTTGACCACTTTTAAAAGATTATATGCATAATTATGTGACAATTAACCTGGCACCCAGACCCCAAGTGAATGCTGTGCTGGCATGCTTTCTGGAGAGCAGTCTGTGTTTAAGCCGAATTAGAAGAGACAATTTTAGCTGATAAGTAATTGACTTATAGGTATGTAACAACCTACAACAAGTACAAAACTCTAATGGATTTACCAATGCAGATTTGTTTTCTTACTTGAGTAAAACAAGCATTTGGTTATACACAGTTTATTTTATTAAACAATATTGTGTATCAGCTACGGTGCCTGTGAGGTAGGGAAACAGTGAAGAAAAAGGAAACAAGTGAATGGTGGAAGAAATACGTGGACATGCCATGCCGCATTTGCCCTTTAGAGGCTTGGTAAGATGTTGATGGCTGCTGAGAGGCTCACTGCAGTGCACACTCCAGGCTCCACTTAATTCTAGGCCAGTGCTTGTGTCGCCGTTGTTTTTTTTACAAGCCCATTGCCTCATTGTCTACCGGTCGTTTTCTATGAGCCACATTTCCAGTGATCAGGTTGCTCATGTTTCCCTTGTCCTTGGATAACTAGGAACATGGTATTGTGACTGGTTTTACATGATGCAACAGAGACAGAGGTTCCTACCACACCTCTGGCAGCCT
>NW_006952422.1:0-804 GCF_000164805.1 Carlito syrichta | reverse complement strand
TAAGGCAAGTAGTATCATAAGACAGTAATAAAATCAACTAGTATCATAAGACACTAATAAGTCAAGAAGTATCAGATGACACAAATAAGTAAAGTAATATCATAAGACACTAATAAGGCAATTAGTATTATAACAAACTTATTAGGCAAGTAGTATCAGATGAGACTAATAAGGCAAGTAGTATCCTAAGACACTAATAATGCAAGTAGCATCATAAGACACTACTAAGGCAAGTAGTATTATAAGACACTAATATGGCAAGTAGTATCAGACGACACTAAGAAGGCAAGTAGTATCATAAGACTCTAATAAGGCAAGTAGTATCATAAGACACTAATAAGGCAAGTAGTATCATAAGACACTAATAAGGCAAGTAGTATCATAGGACATTAATAAGTCAAGTAGTATCAAACGACTCTAGCAACGCAAGTAGTATCATAAGACAGTAATAAGGCAAATAGTATCATAAGACACTAATAAGGCAAGTAGTATCATAAGACACTATTAAGGCAAGTAGTATCATAAGACACTATTAAGGCAAGTAGTATCATAAGACACTAATAAGGCAAGTAGTATCAGACGACACTAATAAGGCAAGTAGTATCAATAGAAACTTATAATGCAAGCAGTATTAGACGACACTACTAAGGCAATTAGTGTCATAAGACACTAATAAGGCAAGTAGTATCATAAGACACTAATAAGGCAAGTAGTATCAGATGATACTAATAAGGCAAATAGTATCATAAGACACTAATAAGGCAAGTAGTATCAGACGACACGAATAAGGAATTAGAATCATAA
>NW_006952421.1:3873-4690 GCF_000164805.1 Carlito syrichta | reverse complement strand
CATTAGGCTCCTCGGGACAACTAAGGCCAGATTCCAGGACCAAATGGATCATCTTGCCATATTTGAATGTAACTCTGGTCTTAAGATGACCTTGTAATTCTTAAACTTCCGTTTGGCCTTTTTTTTTTGAGAGTAGCCGAGGGTTTTGCAGTGGCCAAATGTTTAGTAAGTATTTTTAAAGGTAACCAGGAATCACGGATTTCCCGTCCCTAGGAACCTTCTGGCCATCTGTCTTTTTGTATACAGAGTTTTGGAATCCACATTGATAGGGAAATTCAGGGTATCCTGTTGAGAACGAAAAGTGAATCTGGGTTCTTGGAGTTCTCATTCGCAGAATTCTAGAGGTCTTCTTGTTAAAGTTTACTCAGGAATTCTAGGACCCCACATTGTTAGTGTGTCTTGTACAAGGGAACCAGGAATCTTGGATTGCAATTGCCCAGGAAACTTCTGGGAGTCATTCTATTGATATCCAAACAACTCGAATTCTACATCAGCAAGAAATGTCTCGGTGTCTTGCTGAAAATGAAGCAGGAATCTGGGTAAGGGAAGTCCTCATATACAGGAACCTGCTCTACCTCTTGCTAAGGAAGAACAAGGAATCTGGGTTACAAGAGTGCTCCATCCCAAAAATCTGCAGGGCGTCTTGCTAAGGGCTAAACAAGAAGCAGGGCTTCGAGCACCCTTCATGTTTTAGAGCTATTTGTTATGTGAATATTACGAATCATTCCTGGACTCCAGCAACAGTCTGGCACTCTTGATAGTTGGGAACGAGAATCTGGAAATACAAGTCCATTTACATACACAGAACCTCTGATTT
>NW_006952421.1:0-1209 GCF_000164805.1 Carlito syrichta | reverse complement strand
TCCAGGGTGCTTCTGACCTTTTGGGCGATGAATATTGGTATATAAGAGTTTTTACTTCCACATCGCTAGGTAACGTCCGGGAATCTTACTGAGAACAAAAGGAATCTGGGTTATGTGGGTGGTCAATCCAAGAAGTCTACATGGCCACATTATAAGGGCTAATCTGGAATCTGGGCTTCTAATTTCCCACATTATTTAGTACTACATACCTCTTGGTTATGACAATTTTCTCATTATAGATTCTCAGCAAACTTCTGGTCTTCTTGATAGTTGTAAATGAGAATGTGGACTTACAAGTCCTTTGGGTTCCTCGGGACAACAAAGGGCAGATTCCAGGACCCAAATAATCTTATCGCCATATTTGTTGGTAACTCTGGTCTTAAGATGTACCTTGTAATCCTCAAACTTCCGTTTGTCCTTCAATTCGGATGGGGCCTGGTGTTTTGAGGTTGCCAAATATTTATTAGGTACTTTTAAGTGTAATCAGGAATCATGGATTCCACGTCCCTAGGAAACTTCTGGGCATCTGCCTATTTTTACACGAGTTTGGGATGCATTTCAGGGTATCTTGCTGAGAATGAAAAGGAAATCCGGTTTTAAGAGTACTCATTCGCCAGAATCTACAGTGCCTCTTCATAAGGTAATTAGCAATCTGGGCTTCTAGGTCCTTTCATTTTTCAGAACTACTTGCTCCGTGTATAACCTAAATCTGTCAATAGATATCCCCAGGAACTTTCATCCTCTTGGTAATTGTAATCGAGGATCTGGCCCTACAAATCCTTTTGTGTCATAGGAACATCGACGACCATAATCAGGTACCCCTGTAACCAAAAGGCATATATGTACAAAATCCCTCAATTCAAGTTACCTCAAACTACAGAAATTTCTTGTGGTCGGGCTGGTGGGAATTGTGACATTGCAACTAAAATATTCCACATTTTGGAGTGTTCTTATTAATGGGAACCAGGAATCTTGTATTATAGTTCCCCAAGTACCTTATAGGAGTTCTTCGCCTGATATCCAAATAACTGGAATTCTAGGTCACCAGGAAATGTCTCAGCGCCTTGCTGAGAATGAAGCAGGAATCTGGGTAATGGGAGTCCTCATATACAGGAAAATACACGGCCTCTTGCTGAGGAAGAATAAGAAATTTTGGTTGCTCTAGTTCTCAAACCCAAAAATCCACAGGACGTCATAAAAAGATGTAAC
>NW_006952420.1:0-8149 GCF_000164805.1 Carlito syrichta | reverse complement strand
CATGACGACCTCCATTACCCAGCTTGCTTCTTCATTCTGTAGGATGCTGAGACAGTTCCTGGGGACCGAGAATTCCAGTTTTGTGAATATCAAGAGAAAGACGTCCATAATGTTCTTTGAGAACTGGAATCAAAGGTTCCAGGTTCCCCTTCACATGACCTCCTGAAAATGTGGAATATTCCAAACCCAAAACCCAATTCCTACCTGCCCACCCACAAGAATTTTCTGTACTTTGAAGTCACCTGAATCGAAGAATTTTGTACCAATATACCTTTTGATTCTGGGGAATATGATTGTGGTCATAGATGGTCCAAGGAAAGAAAAGGATTTCTAGGGCCAAATCCTTTATTACAAGTAGCAAAAGGACCAGAATGATCCTGAGGATCTGTAATGACAGATTTAGCATATCCATGGAGCAAGTAGCTCTGAATATGTAGGAATACAGAAGCCCAGATTGCTGATTAAACCTTATCAAGAGGCCCTGTAGATTCCAGAAAATGAGAACTCCTAGAACGGGATTTCCTTTTAATTCTCAGTAATATGCCCTGATTTTTCCTGTCGATTTGTATACCAAATTCAGTATATCAAAAGACAGTTGGCCAGAAGTTTCCTAGGTTCGTGGATTCCACAATTCCTGGTTACAATTAAAAGAATGTAGTAAACATTTGCAAAACCCTTGTGCCTTCTCAAAATAAAAAGAGAAACGGAAGGGAAAGGATTACAGGGTTCACCTTAAGCCCAGAGTTACATCCAAATATGGCAAGAAGATTCTTTTTGTTGTTCCGAATAACCTAACGGACTTGGAGTGCCCAATACCCGTTTACAACTTTCAAGAGGACCAGAATGTTGCTGGAGTCCGGAAATGACCGATTCATAATATCCACATGCTAAATTGCTCCAAAAACATTTGGGGAGCTCGAAGTCCTGTTTCTTGTTTGTCACATAGTAGACACCCTGGGAATTTTTTGGATTGAGGACACGTACAGCAAAGATTCTTTATTCGTCCAGATTTGGAAGCCATGTAGTGTTCTGAATGTGAGGACTCTCTTTCTTTGGATTCCTGTTTTGAAACCCTGATTCTTGTTTAGCCCTCGGTAAGACGCATGTAGATTTTTTGATAGAGGAACCGTATAAAACAGATTTCTTCTTTTTTCTTAGCAAAAGGTCATGTAGTTTCCTGTATAGGAGGACTGCTATTACCCACATTCATGCCTCGAATCCCTGATTCTCCTTTAGCCGTCAGCAAGATGCCCTGTAGATTGTCAGGACTGAGGACTAGTTCAACCCGATTCCTTATTTTTAGCAACAGCTGTGCAGTTGCCTGTATATGAGTAGTCCCTTTCCCACATACATGTGTCAAAACCTTTATGGTTGTTTCGACCTTAGGAAGACGGCATGTTGTTTTTTGGGGATTGAGAACACATGTCACCAGATTCCTTATTCTTTCTTAGGAAAAGTACATGCAGTTGCCTGTATATGAGGATTTCATTTCCCTAGATTTTGCTTCAAAAACCCAAATACGTGTTAAACCCTTAGCAAGACAACCTGAGGTATTTTTTTGGGATTGTGGACACGTGTGAACCAGATTCCTTATTCTTCCTTATCAATAGACATTGCAGTTTCCTGTATATGAGGACTCCTATTATCCAGATTCCTACTCCCAAAACCTGATTGGTGGTTATCTCTTAGCAAGACACTCTGTAGCTTTTTGGGATGGCAGACTCGTTTAACCATGATTCCTTATTCTTCCATAGCAATAGGTCGTGTAGTATTCTGTATATGAGGACTCCCATTACTGAAATTCCTGCTTCATACTCATCAAGACGCCGAGTTATTTCTTGTTGACCTAGAATTCCAGTTGCTTGCATATCAAGAGAAAGACTCCCATAAAGTTCATGTGGAATTGGAACCCAAGATTCCTGGTTCCCTTTTCAAACGACACCCTAAAAATTTGGCGACATAGAAGCCCAGACTTCTGATTGAACCTTATCAAGAGACCTTGTGTATTAAGGCGATTGAGTACTCCAAGAACCGGATTCCCTTTTCGTTCTCAGCAAGATGCCCTGATTTTCCCTGTCTATGTGCATTCCCAAAATCTGTATACAAAAATGCAGATGCCCAGATGTTTCCTAGGGACGTGGAATCCATGATAACTGATTACATTTTAATAATTCGTACTAAATATTTGGCAACTGAAAAACCCTCGGTCCCTCTCCAAATAAAAGTACAAACGGAAATTTAAGGATTACAAAGTTCATCTAATGACCAGAGTTACATCCAAATACGGCAAGAAGTTACTTTTTTTCCGGGAATCTGGCCTTAGTTGTCCTGAGAAACCTAAGGGACTTGTACTAGCAGATACACCTTTACAACTCTCAAAAGAACCAGAATGTTGCTGGAGTCCTGAAAAGACTGATTCATAATACCCACAAGACAAATATCTCCGAAACATGAGACGAGCTCGAAGCCCTGATTCTTGTTTATCCCGTAGCAAGACATCCTGACAATTTTTTGGATTGGGGACTAGTGTATCACAGATTCCTTATTCTTCCTTAGCGAGGGGCCGTGTAATGTCCTGTATATGAGAACTCCCTCTACCCAGAATCCTGTTTGGAAACCCTAATTCTTGTTTAGCCCTTAGCAAGATGTCATGTAGATATTTTGATGGAGGAACCATGTAAAACAGGTTTCTTATTTCTCCTTAGCAAGAGATCATGTAGATTCTGTATATGAGGACTGTTAATACCTATGTTGCAGCTTCTAAACCCTGATTCTTGTTTAGCCCACAGCAGATGGTCTGTTGATTTTTCGGACTGAGAACTGCTGTAGCACCGATTCTTTTTCTCCCTCTGCAAGGGGCAGTGTGTTTTCCTGTATATTAGTACTCTCATTACATAGATTCTGCTTCGAAACTCTGATTCTTTTTTAGCGCTTTCCAAGATGCCCTGTAGATTTTTGGTATTGAGTACTCGTGTAACCCAGATTACTTATTTTTTCTTAGCAAAAGATCATGTAGTTGCCTGAATGTAAGTACTCCATTTCTCCAGGTTCATGCTAAAAACACGATGATTCGTGTTTAGCCCATAGCAAGACGATCTGAAATTTTTTTGAGATAGAGGACACCAGTAAGGCAGTTTCCTTATTCTTACTTAGCAATAGGCAGTGAAGTTTCCTGTATGTGAGGACTCCCATTACCCAGATTCCTACTTCGAAAATCTGATTCGTGGTTACCTCTTAGCAAGACAGCCAGTAGTTTTTGGGATTGAGGACTTATGTTAACAAGATTCCTTATACTTCCTAAGCAATATGACGTGTAGTTTCCTGTATATGACGACTCCCATTACCCAGCTTTCCGCTTCACTTTGCAGGATGCCAAGACAGTTCCTGGTGACCAAGAATTCCAATTTTTTGGATATCAAGAGAAAGACTCCGATACTGTTCTTTGGGAACTGGAATCCACGATTCCTGGTTCCCCTTCACAAGACCCTCGCTAAAATGTGCAATCTTCAAAACCCAACATCCCAATTCCGACCTGCCCTACCAGAAGAATTTTCTGTAGTTTGAGGTCACCTGAATCGAGAGACTTTTTACCAATATGCCTATTGATTCTGGGGAACATGATTATGTTCGTAGATGTTCCTAGGACACAAAAGGATTTGTAGGGCCAGATCCTTGATTACAACTAACAAGATGACAAGAAAGATCCTGTGGATCTGTAATGACAGATTTAGCGTATCCACAGAGAAATTGCCTGTGAAAAATGTAGGGACCCAGAAGCCCAGATTGATGATTAAAACTTATGAAGAGGCCCTGTAGATTCTGGTTAATGAGAACTCCTAGATCCGGATTTCCCTTTCCTTCTCAATAAGATGCCTTTATTTTCCCTGTCGATGTGGATTCCAAAATCTGTATACAAAAACACAGATGCCCAGAAGTTGCCAAGGGACGTGGAATCATGATTCCTGGTTACCTTTCAAAATACGTACTAAATATTTGGCATCTGCAAAACCCTCGGCCCCTCTATAAATAAAAGTAAAAAACGGAAATTTAAGGATTACCAAGTTCATCTTAAGACCAAATACGGCAAGAAGATTTTTTTTTCCGGGAATCTGGCCTTAGTTGTCCCGAGGAACCTAAGGGACTCATACTACCAAATACTCGTTTCCAACTGTCAAGAGGACCAGAATTTTGCTGGAATCCTGGAAAGATTGATTCATAATACCCACAAGTCAAATATCTCCTAACATTAGACGAGCTTGAAGTCCTGATTCTTGTTTATCCTGTAGCATGACACACTGAGAGTTTTTCGGATTGGGGACTAGAGTATCACAGATTACATATTCTTCCTTAGGGAGGGGCCATGTAGTGTCCTGTATATGAGGACTGCCTTTCCCCAGAACCCTGTTTGGAAACCCTGATTCTTGTTAAGCCCTTAGCAAGATGTCAAGTAGATATTTTGACGGAGGAACAGTGAAAAACAGGTTTCTTATTTCTCCTTAGCAAGAGATCATGTAGACTCTGTATATGAGGACAGCTATTACGTATGTTGCTGCTCCTAAACGCTGATTCTTGCTTAGCCCACAGCAAATGGCCTGTTGATTTTTAGGCCTGAGGACTGTTATAACCCCGATGCTTTTTCTTCCTTGTCAAGGGGACGTGTATTTTCCTGTATAATAGGATTCCCATTACATAGATCCTGCTTCAAAACTCTGATTCTTTTTTAGCCCTTTCCAAGATGCCCTGTAGATTTTTGGGATTGAGGACTCGTGTAACCCAGATTCCTTATTGTTTCTTAGCAATAGGTCTTGTAGTTGCCTGTATATAAGGACTCCATTTCCCCAGATTCATGCTTAAAACACCCTGATTCGTGTTTAGCCCATAGCAAGATGATGTGAAGCTCTTTTGGGATTGAGGACATGAGTAACGCAGATTACTTATTCTTACGTAGCAAAAGACAGTGAAGGTTCCTGTATGTGAGGACTCCCATTACCCAGATTTTGAATTCAAAAACCTGATTCGTGGTTACCTCTGAGGAAGATGGCCTGTAGTTTTTGGGATTGAAGACTCATGTAACCAAGATACTTTATACTTCTTTATCAATAAGACGCGTAGTTTCCTGTGTATGATGACTCATATTACCTGACTTCCAGCTTCACTCTGCAGGATGCTGAGACAGTTCCTTGTAAACGAGAATTCCAGTTGTTTGGATATCAAGAGAAAGACTCCCATAATGCTCTTTGGGAAATGGAATCCAAAATTCCTGGCTCCCCTGCACCAGACCTCCCCAAAATGTGGAATCCTCAGAACCCAACATCCCAATTCCAACCTACCCGACCACAAGAATTTTCTGTAGTTTGAGGTCACCTGAGTCGAGGGATTTTGTACCAATATGCCTATTAATTCTGGGGAACATGATTATGGTCGTAGATGTTCCTAGGACACGAAAGAATTTGTAGGGCCAGATCCTTAATTACAACTAACAAGAGGACCAGAAAGTTCCTGTGGATCTCTACTGACAGATTTAACGTATCCACGGAGCAAGTAGCTCTGAAAAACATAGGGACCCAGAAACCCAGCTTGCTGATTAAACCTTATCAAGAGGCCCTTGAGATTCCGGATAATGAGAACTCCTAGAATCGGATGTTCTTTTCATTCTCAGCAAGATGCCATGATTTTCCCTGTCGATGTGGATTCCATACTCTGTACACAAAAAGACAGATGCCCAGAAGTTTCCTAGGTATGTGGAATCAATGATTCCACGTAAAACTTTAAAAATACATACTAAATTTTTGGCAACAGCAAAACACTTGTCCCCTCTAAAAATAACAAGAGACACGGAAGGGGGAGGATTACAAGGTTCACCATAAGACCAGAGTTACATCCAAATATGGCAAGAAGATTCTTTTTGTCCTCGAATCTGGCCTTAGTTGTTCCAAGACACCTAACGGACTTGGAGTTCCTGATACCCGTTTACAACTTTCAAGAAGACCAGAATGTTGCTGCAGTCCTGAAATGACCGATTCCTAACATCTGCATGCTAGATTTCTCTGAAACATTTGGGGAGCTTGAAGCCCTGTTTCTTGTTTGTTCTGTAGCAGACACCCTTGGAATTTTTTGGATTGAGGACTCGTACAACAAATATTCTTTATTCATCCTTAGTTGGAGGCCATGTAGTGTCCTGTATGTGTGGACTCTCTTTCCCTAGATTCCTGTTTCAAAAACTTGATTCTTGTTTAGCCCTTAGTAAGATGCCATGTAGATTTTTTGATAGCAGAACTGTGTAAAACACATTTCTTCTTTTTCCTTAGCAAGAGGCTATGTAGTTTCCTGTATATGAGGACTGCTATTACCCACATTCATGCCTCGAATCCATGATTCTTCTTTAGCCGTCAGCAAGATGCCCTGTAGATTGTCAGAACTGAGGACTCGTTTAACCCAGATTCCTTATTTTTAGCAACAGCCGTGCAGTTGCCTGTATATGAGTACTCCCTTTCCCACATACATGCGTCGAAACCCTGATGCTTGTTTAGACCTGAGGAAGACGTCATGTTGTTGTTTGGGGATTGAGAACACATGTCAACCAGATTCCTTATTCTATCTTAGAAAAAGTCCGTGCAGTTGCCTGTATATGAGGATTTCATTTCCCTAGATTATGCTTCAAAAACCCAAATTGGTGTTTAGCCCTTAGCAAACACCCTGAAGTTTTTTTTTGGGATTGAGGACACGTGTAAACCAGATTTCTTATTCGCCATTAGCAATAGACAGTGGAGTTTCCTGTATATGAGAACTCCCATTATCCAGATTCCTACTTCCAAAATCTGATTGGTGGTTATCTCTTAGCAAGACACTCTGTTGGATTTTCGGATGAAAGACTCGTATAACCAAGATTCCTTATTCTTCCGTAGTAGCAGATCGTGTTGTGTTCAGTATATGAAGACTGCCATTACTGAAATTCCTGCTTCATTCTCAGCGAGACACCGAGACATTTCGTGGTGACCTACAATTCCAGTTGTTTGGATACCAAGCGAAAGACACCCATAAAGTTCTTGAGGAATTGGAACCCAAGATTCCTGGTTCCATTTTCATAAGACACTAAAAATATGGTGACATAGAAGCCCAGATTGCTGATTAAACCTTATCAAGAGACGTTGTGGATTTAGGCGATTGAGAACTCCAAGAACTGGATTCCCTTTCCGTTCTCAGCAAGATGCCATGATTTTCCCTATGTGGATTCCAAAGCTATGTATATAAAAATGCAGAAGCCCAGTAGTTTCCTAGGTACGTGGAATCAATGACTCCAGGTTACATTTTAATAAATTGTACTAAATATTTGGCAACTGCAAAATCCACGGCCATTCTCCAAATAAAAGTACAAACGGAAATTTTTGGATGAGCAAGTTCACCTTAAGACCAGAGCTACATGCAAATATGGCAAGAAGATACTTTTGTTCCGGGAATCTGGCCTTAGTTGTCTCCAGTAACCTAAGGGACTTGTACTATCAGATACCCGTTTACAACTCTCAAGAGGGCCAGAATGTTGCTGGAGTCCTGAAAAGACTGATTCATAATACCCACAAGCCAAATATCTCTGAATTATGAGACGAGTTTGAAGGCCTGATTCTTGTTTATCCCGTAGCATGACGCCCTGAGAATTTTTCGGATTGGGGACTAGTGTATCACAGATTCCTTATTCTTCCTTAGCGAGGGGCCATGTAATGTCCTGTACATGAGGACACCCTTTCCCCAGAACCCTATTTAGAAACCCTGAATCTTGTTTAGCCTTAGAAAGAAGTCATGGAGATATTGTGATGGAGGAACCGTGTAAAACAGGTTTCTTATTTCTCCTTATCAAGAGTCCGTGTAGATTCTGTATATGAGGACTTCTATTACCTATATTGCAGCTCCTAAACCCTGATTCTTTTTGAGCCTACAGCAGATAGCCTGTTGATTTTTAGGTCTGAGGACTGCTATAACCCCGATTCTTTTTCTTCCGTGGCAAGGGGCCGTGTATTTTCCTGTATATTAGGACTCTTATTACATAGATCCTGCTTCGAAACTCTGATTCTTTCTTAGCCCTTTCCAAGATGCCCTGAGGATTTTTGGGATTGAGGACTCGAGTAAACAGATTCCTTCTTCTTTCTTAGCAAAA
>NW_006952419.1:0-4124 GCF_000164805.1 Carlito syrichta | reverse complement strand
CCAGCAGCTGTATTTTTGAGTGTGATAATTACCAATCTGACTGGAGTAGGTGGTATCTCAGTGTGGTTTGATTTGCATCTCCCTGATGATTAGTGAGGTTGAGCATTTCTTCATGTGTTTATTGGCTGCTAGAATGTCTTCTTTTGTTAAGTGTCTGTTCATATCTTTTGCCCATTTTATATTGGGGTTGTTTGTTTTCTTCTTTTCAGTATGTTTCAGTTCCTTGTAGATCCAGGATGTTAAGCCTTTGTCAGACCTAGAGTTGGCAAATACTATTTCCCAGCCTGTAGGCTGTCTCCCTGCTCTCATGATGGGTCTTTGGCTTTGCAGAAGCTTGTCAGTTTAATAAGGTCCCATTTGTCTATCTTCTCTCTTAAGTCCTGTGGGTTTCTGGTTTTGTACAGGAATTGGATGCCAGTTCCGATTTCCATGAGAGTATTTCCTTCTTTTTCTAAGGTTCTTATGGTTTGAGGTTTTACATTTAGGTCTCTGATCCATTTGGAGTTAACCTTTGTGCATGGGGATAGATAGGGGTCCTGTGTCAATCTTCTGCATGTGGTCAGTCAGTTTTCCCAGCACCATTTACTGAATAGGTTCTCCTCTCCCCATTGGTAGGTGGTGGGGGCTTTGTCAAAGATGAGTTGTTTGAGAAATTGAGGTTTTGCTTCTGGAATCTCAATTCTGTTCCATTGATCTATATGCCTGTTCCTATACCAATACCAAGCTGTTTTGATGATTGTAGCTTTACAGTAAAGTTTGAAATCTGGTATTGTGATACCACCTGCTTTGTTTTTTTTTTTTTTTTTTGCTGAGGATTGTTCTGGCTATTCTTGGTCGTTTGTGTTTCCATATGAATTCCTGTGTTGTTTTTTCTAGGTCTGAAAAATGTTGTTGGTAATTTAATGGGAATTGCATTGAATTTGTAGATTGCCTTAGGTAAGGTGGACATCTTCACAATGTTGATTCTTCCGATCCATGAGCATGGGATATTTTTCCACTTGTTTATATCAGCTTTGATTTCTTTGTGCAGTGTTTTGTAATTTTCATTGTAAAGGTCTTTCACGTCTCTGGCTAGGAAGATGCCAAGGTATTTCATTTTATTTGTGGCTATTGTGAGTGGAACTGTGTTTTTTATTTGGGTTTCTGTTTGTTTATTATTGGTGTAGAGAAATGTGATTGTCTTTTGTACATTTATTTTGTATCCTCAGACTTTGCCAAAGGCTTTTATCAATGTAAGGAGGCCTTTGATAGATTCTTTTGGGTGTTCAAGGTACACCATCATATCATCTGCATAGAGAGATAACTTGACTTCCTCTTTTCCTATTTGGATACCTCTGATTTCCTCCTCTTCTCTGATTGCTTTAGCCAGGACTTCCAATACTATGTTGAACAGGAAGGCAGAGAGTGGGCATCCTTGTCTAGTTCCAGTTTTCAGGGGAATTGGTCCCAATTTTTGTCCATTTAGGAGTATGCTGGCTGTGGGTTTCTCATAGATGGCTTTTACTATTTTGAGGTATGTTCCCCATATGCCTAGATGTTCAAGGGTTTTTATCAAGAAGGGGTGCTGGATTTTATCAAAAGCTTTTTCTGCATCTAGTGATATGATCATGTGGTTTTTGTTTTGACATCTGTTGATGTATTTAATTACATTTATGGTTTTATGAATGTTGAACCAGCCTTGCATGCCAGGAATGAAGCCTACTTGGTCATGGTGGATGATTTTTGAGATGTATTCCTGAATCCGGTTTGCTAGGATCTTGTTGAGAATTTTAGCATCTATGTTCATCAGAGATATTGGACTGTAGTTCTCTTTCTTTGTTGGATCTTTAACTGGCTTGGGTATCAATGTGATGTTGGCTTCATAAAATGATTTGGGGAGAGTTCCATCTTTTTCAATCACCTGGAATACCTTCAGTAGGATTGGTATCAGCTCCTCCTTGAATGTCTTGTAGAATTCTGCTGGAAAGTCATCTGGACCAGAGTTTTTTTTGTAAAAAGTTTTCTTATTACGTAGTCAATTTCCTTGATTGTTATTGGTCTATTTAGGGTCTCAATTTCTTCTTGTTCCAACCTAGGTAGGTTGTGTGATGTCAGAAAGTCCTCCATTTCCTTCTGGTTTTCAAGTTGTTTCCATAAAAGTGTACGTAGTAGTCTCTAATGATCTTTTGTATTTTTTCAGGGTCAGATGTGACTGCATATTTTTTGTTTCTGATTATGCTTATTTGGTTTTTTTCTCGTTTTTTCTTGGTCAGTTTAGCTAGGGGACAATCAATCTTGTTTACCCTTTCGAAGAACCAGCTTTTTGTTTCATTGATTTTTTGTATTATCTTTTTGTCTTCTATGTCCTGGATTTGGGCTTTTATTTTGGTGATCTGAATTCTTCTGCTGAAATTAGGGTTTTTGTGGTCTTGCTTTTCCAGCTTCTTTAGGTGGCTTCTTAGGTTGTGAATTTCTGTTCCTTCCATTTTCTTCATGTGTGTTTGTAGGGATATAAATTCCCCTCTTACTACAGCTTTCAGGGCATCCCAGAGATTCTGGTAAGAAGTTCCTTCATTTTCATTTGTTTCCAGGTGCCTTTTCATCCCTGTTTTGATTTCGTCATTGACCCAGGAGTTGTGTAGCATCATGCTGTTTAGTGTCCATGTCTTTGTGGGTTTTGGGGGGACTTTGTTGGTGTCAATGTTTATTTTTATTCCACTGTGGTTCAAGAAGGTATTTGGTAGAATTTCGATCCTTTTAAATTTGCTTATGCTTGATTTATGGCCAAGTATGTGGTTGATCTTACAATATGTTCCATGTGGTGATGAGTAGAATGTGTATTCTCTGGTCTTTGGATGGAGTGTTCTGTAGGTATCAATTAAGTCCATTTGGTCCAAAGTCACATTGAGGTTCTGGATCTCCTTGCTGATTTTTTGTCCTGATGATCTGTCTAGGTTTGTGAGTGGGGTATTAAAGTCCCCTGTTATGATAGTGGTAGAGTCAATATCTTTCTTTAGTTTTCCAAGAAGTTGCTTTATGAAAGTTGGCCCACCTATGTTGGGTGCATATATGCTTAGGATAGATATTTCTTGTTGATGGATTGAACCTTTTATCATTATGTAGTGGCATTCTGTATCTTTTTTGATTTTAATAGCTTGAAGGGTATTTTGTCTGAAATTAAGATCGCTACTCCTCCTTTCTTTTGTATTCCATTCGCCTGAAAGTTTGTTTCCCCATCCTCTTACTTTGAGTCTGTGGGTGTCCTTTCTAGTGAGGTGAGTCTCTTGAAGGCAATAGATTGTTGCCTGATGATATTTTATCCATTTTGCCATTCTATGTCTTTTCAGTGGTGCATTTAGTCCATTCACATTTAGGCTAATAATTGAAATCCAAGAGTTGATCCCTGTCATAAGGTTCTTACAGAGTTGTTCCTGTTTATTTGTTGTTTTTCTTTGGGTTTTGGAGTTGGTTCATGTGTGTTTTTAATCTTTTGCCTGTACTCTTGTAAAGAATGCTGTTGTTCTTTTTTCTTTTTCTTATGTGTTCAGTACTTTCTTAAGTGTTTCTTGTAGAAGTAGTCTGGTGGTAGCATAGGTTCTTAGGGATTGGATGTCTGGAAAAGATTTCTATTCTCCCTCACTAATGAAGCTTAGTTTGGCTGGGTAGGTTATTCTTGGTTGAAATTGTTTCTCTTTTAGAACTTTGAAGATAGGGCTCCAGGCTCTTCTGGCCTGAAGGGTTTCTGTGGATAAATCTGCTGCTATTCTAATTGATTTTCCCTGGTAGATAGTCTGGCCTTTTTCTCTTGCTGCCTTTAGAATTTTTCCTTTCATAATTACTTTTTTTAGGCGAATTATTATGTGTCTGGGAGTTGGTCTTCTCGTTTGTTGTCTTGCAGGGGTTCTCTGAATCTCTTGTGTTTGAATTTTTTCATCCTTAATGAGATGAGGGAAGTTTTCTTGAATGATTTCATGAAATGCTTGTTCTAGCATGGCTCCTGTTTCTCTTTCTGCCTCAGGAAGCCCAATTATTCTTAGGTTTGGTCTCTTGAAGTGTTCATTCATCTCTTGCAGGTTTTATTCTGTCTTTTTGAGCTTCTTTTCTATGCTTTTGACAGTTTGGGTTAGTTCTGTGTTTTGGTCTGA
>NW_006952418.1:0-953 GCF_000164805.1 Carlito syrichta | reverse complement strand
TTGGGCATATGAATATTGATATGTAAGAGTTTGTATTTCCACGTCACCAGAAAATGTCCGGGCGTCTTCATGATAAAAAAAGGAATGTGGGCTATGGGAGGCTTCAGTCCATGATTTCTACAGGGCTCCATTATAAGGGCTTATCTGGAATCTGGGCTTCTAGTTCTCCAAATTCTTCAGAGCTACTTGCCACTTGCAAATGACAAGTTTCATTATAGATTCCCAGCAACATTCTGGCCCTCTTAAATGCTGTAACCACGATCCAGCCCTTGCAATTCAGTTGGCTTTCTCTAAAGTCAGATTCCAGGACTGAAAGTATCATTTCGCCATATTTGTGTGTAAGTCTTGTCTGAAGATGTACCCTACAATCCTAAAACTTGCATTTGTGCATGTATTTGTTAGGGGCTGGGTGTAATGAGGTTGCTAAGCATGTAGTACACATTTTTAAATGTAACCAGGAATCACGGATTCCACGAGCCTGGGAAACAGTTGGGCATCTGTCTATTTGCATCAGAATTTTGGAATCCAGATCGCCAGGGTAAATCAGGGCATCTAGCTGAGAACAAGAAGAGAATACAGGTTCAGAGGTCCTCGATCATCAAAATCTATATGGCCTCTTGATAAGGTTTAATGAGAAATCTGTGCTTGTAGGTCCGTACATTTTTCAGAACTGCTTGCTGAGTGGATACCTAAAATCTTTAATTACAGATCCAAGAAGATTCCGGTCCGCTTGATAGTTCTAACCAAGGATCTGAACCTACAATTCCGTTTGTTTCTTATGAACATCTTCGGCCATAGTCCAGTTCCCCAGGAGTAAATGGAAATTTTGCGACAAAATCCCTCGCTTCAGGTTACATCAAAATACCAAAATTTCTGGTGGTCAGGCTGGTGGGAATTTGGATATTTGGTTTAGAATATTCCACATTTTACAATGTCTTGTAAGGGGAATCTGG
>NW_006952417.1:0-800 GCF_000164805.1 Carlito syrichta | reverse complement strand
AAATCCCTCGCTTCAGGTTACCTCAAAACACCGAAATTTCTGTGTCAGGCTGGTGGAAATTGGGATATTGGGTTTATAATATTACACATTTTTACGATGTCTTGTTAAGGGGAATCTGGTAACTTGTATTACATTTCCCAGATACCATATTGGAGTCTTTCTATTGATATTCAAACAACTGGAATTCTATGTTCGTCAGGAAATATCTCGGGTATTGCTGAGAATGGAGCAGGAATCTACGTAAAGGATGTCCTCATAAACGGGAAACTACATGGCCTCTTGCTACTGAAGCATAAAGAATCTGGTTTACATGAGTTCTCAAATCCCAAAAACCTACAGGGAGTCTTACTGAGGGAGAAAAATGTATCAGGGGATTGAAGCTTGTATCTGGAGATTGGGAGTCCTCATATATAGGAAACTTCACAGCCTTTTCACAGCTAAGGATAAATAAGGAATCTGGGTTACAGGTGCCCTCAATCCTAAAAATCTACAGGGCATATTTCTAAAGGCTAAACAAGAATCAGGATTTAGAAGCAGGAATCTGGGAAATGGGAGTCTTCATATACAGGAAGCTACACAGACTCTTGCTAAGATAGAATAAGGAAACTGGTTTTCACGAGTCCTCAATGCCAAAAATCTACTGGGCATCTTGCTAAGGGCTAAACAAGAATCAGGATATCGAAGCAGTAATCTGGGGAATGGAAGTCCTCATATACAGGAAACTATATGGGCTCTTGCTAAGGAAGAATAAATAATCTGTGTTAGAAGAGTCCTCAATTCCAAAAATGTACACGGCATCT
>NW_006952416.1:0-720 GCF_000164805.1 Carlito syrichta | reverse complement strand
CATTTAGGTCTTTGATCCATTTAGAGTTAATTTTTATGTACGGTGATAGGTAGGGGTCCAGTTTCAATGTTCTGCATGTGGTCAGCCAGTTTTCCCAGCACCATTTACTGAATAGGTTTTCCTCTCTCCAGTGGTTGTTGTTGGAGGTTTTGTCAAACATGAGTTGGTTGAGGAATTGAAGTTTTGCTTCTGGAATCTCCATCCTGTTCCATTGGTCTATGTGTCTGTTTTTATATCAATACCAGGCTGTTTTGATTACTGTAGCCTTATAGTAGAGTTTGAAGTCTGGAAGTGTGATACCTCCTGCTTTATTTCCCTTGCTAAGGATTATTTTGGCTATTCGCAGTCATTTATGTTTCCATATGAATTTCTGTATTGTCATTTCCAGGTCTGAGAAGAATGATGTTGGTAACTTAATGGGTATTGTGTTGAATCTGTAGATTGACTTTGGTAGGATGGACATCTTAACCTTGTTGATTCTTCCTATCCATGGATTCTTCCTATCCATGAACATGATATATTTTTCCATTTGTTTTTGTCTTCTTGGTGCATTTAGTTCATTCACATTCAGTCTAGTTATTGAAATGTGAGGGTTTATCTTTGTCATGATGTTCTTAAATAATTATTGTACTTGTTTGTTGTCTGCCTTTTGTTTTTTTGTGGTGTTTCATGTGTGTTTTCAATCTTTTCCCTGCAATCTTGTGAAGAACATTGTTGTTC
>NW_006952415.1:5632-6368 GCF_000164805.1 Carlito syrichta | reverse complement strand
CTGGTTCTGCCAGGTTCCCAAGTTTATGTTCCTTTCTATATAAGTTACCTTAAATAAAAAACTACCTTGTGATATTTCTGAAAATTTTCACAATTGACTTTTGTAAAAAAAAAAAGTATGAGAAGACTCCAATACATCTCTATTTATATCTCATTATTTACCATATTAGAATTAAAATGGAGAAATGTTAAAAGAACACTGATTGATCAAAAAGTAATTACATGTTAACAGAAAAATTATTTTTTTATGGAAAACAATTATATTTTCCAAAACAAATCAACTCCAAGTCAGTGGACCATGATGAGGTTATTTGATATTGGGGTGGGTTAATTAGAATTTGACATTCCAAATAAGAAGATGCATTCTTGTTATCTTTACAGCTACTTAAATGCTATTAATTATCAGAACATTTTTTTCAGCCATTGAATTCCCAACTCTGCATAACTTCTCTTGATCAAGCTCTTGGTAGTTCTACAGGTTTTCCCTAGTCTAAACTTGTTTTTCCACCAAACCACTATTCACTTTCCTATTTACTGGTCCCTGTACTTACAGAAAACTGATAGCCCCCTTTGCTCTATTTGAACCCTGTTATCTCTTTTATCCCATTATCAGGTTTTTTTATAAATACATATTAGTTACACATATTTATGGAGTGCATATGATATTTTGATATAAAGCATACAATGTGTTATGATGAAATCAGGATAATTTGGGGTATATCACCTCAAGTATTTAT
>NW_006952415.1:0-4532 GCF_000164805.1 Carlito syrichta | reverse complement strand
TCAAGCAATCCTCCTGACTTGGCCTCCCAAAGTACTAAGATTATGAACAAGAGCCATCATGCCCAGCTGATTTCTTTTGGTTATATACGCAGCAATGGGATTACTGAATCTGGGATTTCTATTTTCAGGTTTTTTGAGAAAAAGCCACAGTGTTTTTCGTAGTGGCTGTGCTAATTTACATTCCCACTAGCAGTGTTGGAAGACTCTCCTTTCTCCACATCCTCACCAGCATCTGTTATTGCCTGTCTTTTGCATGGAAGTCATTTTAAATAGAGTGAGATTATATTTCATTGCAGCTTTAATATGCATGTCTCTGATGGTTAGTGATGATGAGCACTTTTTCATAAGCCTGTTGTCCATTTTTGTGTCTTCTTTTGAGAAATGTCTAATCAGATTTTTTTTTCTATTGAGTTGCTGAAGTTCCTTATATATTCTGGTTATTAATCCCTTGTCAGATGTGCAGTTGGAAAATAATTTCTTCTATTCTATGGATTGTCTCTTCACTGTGTTGATTGTTTTCTTTGCTGTGCAGAAACTTTTTAGCTTGTTATGATTTCATTTGTTCATTTTTGCCTTGGTTGCCTATGCTTTTGAGGTCTTACTCAAGAAATCGTTGCCCAGGACAATGTCCTGGAGTGATTCCTCAATGTTTTCTTCTAGTAATTCCATAGTTTTTAATATAGTTTTATTTGATTTCTGTATATGGCAAGAGATAAGGTTCTAGTTTCATTTCACTGCACATGGACATCCAGTTTTCACAGCACCATTTATTGAAGAGATTGTTTTTTACCCAATATATGTTCTTGACAACTTTGTCAAAAATGAGTTCACTATAAATGTGTGGATGAATTTCTGGCTTTTTCCTCTGTTCCATTGGTCTGTGTGTCTGTTTTTATGCCAGTACCAAGACTGTATCATTACCATCCCACTTTATTTATCTCTCTCCCTCTAGATAAAGAGCTTCCTGAGATAACTTTTTTACTTCCTTTGAATCCCCAGCACCTGGCAGTCACTGGGACATGATAGGTCCTCAAAAATATTTGAGTAATTATGCTGAAATTAACAAAGAACTGGCACTGTTTAATCTAAATACAATAATGAAGCATTTACCATTATTCAAATCGAGTTTATAATGAGTTATAAGCAAAGATGCTGACCCTGGAATCATTTTTACATATGTAAAATTTCACTGAACTATACACTATCAATGCATTTTCTGTATGCTGTTCCTTAATCTGAAAGGAAGGGGAGGGGAAAGCAGAGGAGGAAGGAGGGGGGGGCAATGACAGAAAATAGTGGTCTGATGTCTACACAACTCTGAGGGGGAAAATGACCATAAAATGTGACCCTAAAATGTTATGTCCAGTAAGTTGTTCTTTAACTATAAAGACAGTCACTCCAAAATGTATAAAAAACTCAAGAAATATACTAATGAACCTTTCTTAACAAAATTATTACCACAAAACCCAACTAACCAAGAGGTGAATTAAAATACTTAGAAGCTGAAAAGAAAAGGTAAACGACTGGTGGTAAGCACTGAATGTGGTTCAGTGTAAAAGTGGAGACTGAGTGATTATGGCACCATCTTTGCTCATTGCAGCCTCAACCTTCTGGGCTCAAGTAATCCCCACACCTCAACCTTCCTGAGTGGCTAGGATTATAGGTATGCCTTCACATTCTGCTAATTTAAATTTTGTTTTTGTTGTTGTTGTTCAGAGGAGTCTCATCGTGTTGCTCTGGCTGGTCTTGAACTTCTGGGCTCAAGCAATCCTCCCACCTCCACCTCCCAAAATGCTGGGATTACAGGCATGAGCCACTGTGCCCAGCCAATTAACTTTTAAATTGATTAAAAATAAGAAAAAACTTTTTTTTTTTTTTTTAGTTGGAGTCTCACTCTGTCACCCAGGCTGGAGTGCAGTTACATGCTTGTGGCCACGGCAGCCTCAACCTGCTGGGCTCAGGTGATCCTTCCACCTCAGCCTTCCAAGTGGCTGAAACTACAGGTACATACCACCACACTCAGCTAACTTTTTTTATTTACTGTGGAGATGAGGTCTCACCAAGTTGCCCAGGCTGGTTTCAAACCTGTGAGCTCAGGCAATCCTCTCACTTTGGCCTCCTAAATTGCTGGGAGTATAGGCATGAGCCACCACATCCAACCAGAAAAACTTTGATATTTGTTTACATTCATTATCGTTGTCCTCACTATTTCTTTATATAGATTTAATTTCTATCTTGCATTCTATTCTTTTTGTTTGAAGAACTTCCTTTAGCATTTGTTATAATAAAATTCTGCTTGCCAATGAATATGATCAGCTTTGTTTTACTGAAAAAAAAATTCTTGCTGTAAATGAAATTCTGGGTTAATAATATTTTTTCTTCAGTATTTTAAAGGTATCTTTCCATTGTCTTCTGGCTTGTTTAGTTTTTGATGAGAAGTCTACTGAAATGCTTATCTTTGGTCCTCAGTATGTATTTTTCTTTTTTTCTCTACTTAAATGGTTTTATCTTTATTTTTTATTCAAATCAGTGTGAATATTATGTAATTAAGGTGTTTTAAAACGTTTAATATTCTCTGTTGTTTATCCTACTTGGGGTTCCCTGAGATTCTTGGATCTTTTTTGTTGTTGTTGTTTTTGTTGTTGTTGCTGCTGTGTTTTTGTTTTTTGGTTTTTTGGTTTTGGTTTTGAGAAAGAAAGACTTATTGAAAGGACAGAAAAGCTCCCACAGTGGGAGGGAACCCAAAGAGGCTGCCCTGGATCTGTTTTTTAATTTTCAAATATGCTTGCCCATTTTTGCTGTACTTATTTCTGCCTCATTTCTCTTCTATTTCTGGGACTTAAGTTATATGCATGTTATACTATTTGATATTATTTCATTGCTCTTGGAGACTCTATTATCTTCCTCACCATTTCTATTCTTTATTGTTTTATCTTGGTGTTTCTGTCTGGAAAATTTCTATTGATCTTTTATCAGGATTAACTATTCTTCACTCAATCATGTCTTGTCTACTAATAAACTTATCAAATAAATTTTTTAAAATTTAATATAACATTTTTATTTTTTGTAGAGGCAGGGTATCACTATGTTGTCCAGGTTGGTCTTGAACTCTTGCGCTTAAGTGATCCTTGAACCTTAGCCACCCAAAGTGCTGGAATTATAGGCATGAGCCACCATACCCAACTATCAAAGGAATTCCTTTTTTTTTTGAGTAAGTGTTTCACTCTGTCACCCAGGCTAGAGTGCAGTGGCACACTCATGGCCAGTGCAGCCATGACCTGCTGACCTGCTAGGCTCAGGTAATCCTTTTGCCTTAGCCTTCCAAGAAGCTGGAAATACAAGCATGTGCCACCACACCCAGATAATGTTTCTTGATTTATCATAGAGACTAGATCTTGCCAAGTTGCCCAGGCTGATCTTGAACATTTGGGCTCAGGAAATCCTCTCATCTCCACCTCCCAAAGTGCTAGGATTACAAGCATAAGTCACTGTGCCTGGCCCAAAGAAATTCTTAACCTCCACTCTTTTGGTGGAGGCAAGAGGATTGTCTGAGCCATGGTGTTTGAGATCAGCCTAGGCAATTTGGTGAGACCTTGTTTTAACAATAAATTATAAAATCAACTGGTCATAGTGGTGTGTACCTGTGGTTCCAGTTACTTGGAAGACTGAGGCAGAAGTATCACCTGAGTCCAGCAGGTCAAGGTTGCAGTGGCTGTGAGCATACCACTGCACGCCAGCCTGGGCAAGAGAGTGAGACTATGTCTCAAATTTTTTTTAAAAAGGTTTCCATTTCCATAAATTTTTCTGTCTGGTCATGCATGTCATCAACTTTTATATTATATCTTTACATTATATCAAGGTCATATTAATATGTTAAATTAGTTAAGGTTCTTTCTGTGCATTCCAACAGCTGAGTCCTCTCTGAATCTTATTTCTTGACAAAAGGTTATTTCCTAGCACTTTCTTATTTCAAAATGAATGCCAGACATCATATCCATATCTAGAAGAACAGAGAAAGTAGACACTACTTATGCCAATATAGGCACATCTCTTTATATCTTACAGTTTGGAGGTATGTATACTTTGTTTGGCTTTTATCCCAGTTTTCTGGTAAAGGACTTTTAGACTTTTGAAATTTCCTGAGTGGTAAGAGTGCCTTTGCTCTTCGTGATGGGTCTTTGGACCACACCTGAGTTTACGTTAAGAAAACTCAGGATGGGGACTATTCATGTGATTGTAGAGTTGGGGCTTTGAGTCATGTGTTATCAGCCTGATCTCCATGGAGAGTGGTAACTGGAGGACTTAGTTCAATGATTCTGTCAATTATGCCTATATAATAAAATACTCTGAATATTAGTTCAACTTCCTGATTGGTGAGTACATTGCTGTGCCAGGAGGATGATGTATCCTGATTCCACAGTAAGAGGGCAGAGAACTCTACATTCAGGAACTTTCCAGATCTTATTCTAAGTGTTCTTAAGTGACTGGTCCTAATTTGCATCCTTCATAATAAAATGGTAATCATAAGTATA
>NW_006952414.1:0-648 GCF_000164805.1 Carlito syrichta | reverse complement strand
GTTTCCCCAAGTTGCCTCAATAGACTGTCAGAGCAGATGTATTTGTTGACAGTAGCAAAAGTCCTGATGATGACTTCGGTAGTGTAGATAAGTCCCCAATGCTCAGGTAAACCTCCAGAATATAAAGTAGAGCACAAAAGGTGTGGCATAAACTGTTCTTATCATCTCATTGTACCCAGTGTTGGTCCAATTTTTTCTAATTATATTCAGTGAAATGCCATCCAACACCTTGCTAAACAAATTCTCTGTTAGATAGCATTCTCTCTTTCTGAATTATACTAATAAATAAGTGAATGTTATATTCATCAAGAACCTGAAAAAAACAATATTCTAAATCTTTAATAAAATATACATTTTGCTCATTATAATGTTAGAGATGAATTTTATTTGATTATAATTCTCACTAAGCTGAGAACTTGTGACTAGAACACCTCATTCCCTTAACCCCATCCAAAGTGTAATATCATAGGGAGTTTAGTGAAATGTGGTTTGCCATTATTTTAATAAGTGAAAGTAAAATAAACTCCTCTATAACCGTCTCTGTACATTAGTGTTACACTAGTGAAGAATGCTAAATCCTTGCTTTCAACAACTTTGAATATTACCAAATTTAATCATAAACCCCCTTTTGACAGTGGATGGGCTTTT
>NW_006952413.1:0-767 GCF_000164805.1 Carlito syrichta | reverse complement strand
CTTTAGCCTGGGTGGGGGCCCAGAGCTCCGAGGCATGGGTGCCAGGTGCCTGCATGGGCAACAGTGGCCTTGGGCCTGGTGGGGCACCCCAGTCAAGTATGGAGCCTGCAGCACTGAGGGGTGGGTGTCTAGGGCCTCCCTGGGCGACAGTGGCTTGAGATAGGGTTGGGCAGCTCAGCCAGGGTGGGGACTCAGGGTGAGGACTCAGCCAGGGTGGGGACTCAGGCGGGTGCTGGTGGTGGCTTTGGGCCATGTGCGGGGTGCTTCAGCCAGAGATGGAGCCTGTAGCTCCGATGCGTGGTGCAGAGGGTCTCTGCAGGCTGTGGCAGCCTGAGATGAGGCTGGGTGCTCCAGCCAGAAAGGGAGCTGGCAATAGCTGGGTGCCAGGCATAGCAGTGTAGCCAGTGAGAGAACCCAGATCTCCACAAGGCAGTATCTGAGTGACTCCACAGGCGGCAGTGGCTTGGGACCAGGTGAGGTCATGTAGCCAGGGAGGGAGCCAGAAGCTCCACACAGCTGGGGGCTGGGGTTGCCTAGGGTGGAGCAGTGGCAGTGGTGGGGTTGTGGTAGCCAGGTGGTGCATGGGACCAAGGGCTCCAGGCCTCGGACCGGTGCAGCTGGCGGTGGGTGGAGGGTGGAAGGAGGGAAGCAAGAGTCTTTATGGAAACTCACTTTTGGAGAATCTCACAGTCCCACCTGTGCCATCGCCATCGCCATCTTACCAGAGCACTACAGTGCTTACTTTTATTTCAATGCAGAAGATGTCA
>NW_006952412.1:0-654 GCF_000164805.1 Carlito syrichta | reverse complement strand
CATAATAAAAAATATTGATAAAAAATAAAAAAATAAAAATAAAAGTAAACAAGCATTTTAATATTTAACCACACACACAAAACAAAGAAGGTTTGGTAAACATGAAATAATGCAATTTACCTGCTATAAGTAAATCTCATTTTCAAAACTGGAATTGAGAAGGAGGGGGTGAATAAGGTTCCCAAATCCTCCTGCACTCAAATCACAAACTCAGAAGGAATTTTCCCAGCGAAGCTGCCTCACCTGCACTTCACTAAACCCACCATTAAATATGAAACTCACTCATTTAAAAATTGTAGTAGGACACTTTTTAAAGTTGGAGACCACAGATTCCTAGTGCAGAAAAGACATAAAAGTCCAAGTCAAATATGGATAGTATATGCTAAAGAAGGCTAACCATTTGGAAAATGCAGAAAATTACCAAAGGAAAAAATCGACACCTGAAATATTTAAAACTTTTCTTAACTTTGGATGTGTCTTCTCTCAGATGTTTCATATGGACACAGGGGCATTTTAAACTAAACTATGAACATACACAAATGTAAATGGGTATCCCACTGTTTTTTTCACTTACTGTTTTCCAGGGAAACAAATTTTTCCACGTCTTGAGAAATTCTGTAAACACACCATTTTTAATGACAATGATAATTTTAG
>NW_006952411.1:0-885 GCF_000164805.1 Carlito syrichta | reverse complement strand
TTCAGAAGACAGGCTGACAGTCTTTTTAATGCAGCTGTGATTTAAGTAGAGGCCAGTGCTCATTTACCATTTCAAACATCTTTGGGCCATAAGACTGATGTTAAATCTACTCTGCCTGTGTTCTAGAAATGGAATGACAAACCCTGGATGGCAGCACATCTGTTTTCAGCTTGCTTAAATGGGTTACTTAATATTTCAAGCCCACTTCTAAGAACTCATACTCAGAAAAAAAAGATTTATTTTAAAATATTAGTGTTCATTGACAATGCAGTTAGTCACACAAGAGATCTGATGTAAGTATACAAAAAAAGTAATGTTTCTGAAGCCCATGAATGAAAGAGTAATTTTGACTTTCAAGTCTTACTATTTAAGAAATACATTTCATAAAGCTATAGCTGCTATAGATAGTGATTATGGTAATTACATTACAGTAAATTGAGCAAAGTAAAATGAAAAGCTTCAAGACTTCAGTGGAGGAAGTATGTGTGCATGTGTTGAAAATAGCCAATTGCTTGAATTAGAAATAAAACCTGAATGTGCCACTGAATTGTTGTAATCTTGTGATAAAACTTGAACAGATGAGAATGTGCTTCTTATGAATAAGCAAAGAAAGTAGTTTCTTGAAATTAAAATTTTTTTTTTTGAGTTGGAGTCTCACTCTGTTGCCCAGACTGGAGTGCAGTGGCCGCTTCCAGCCACTGCAGCCTCTACCTGCTGGGATCCGGCAATCCTTCTGCCTCAGCCTTCCAAGTAGCTTGAATTATAGGCATGTGCTGCCATGCCTAGCTGATTTTTATTTTATTTTATTTTGTAGAGATGGGGTCTCGCCAAGTTGCCCAGGTGGGTCTCGAACCTGCGGGCTCAAACAATCCACTCACCTCAGCC
>NW_006952410.1:0-3278 GCF_000164805.1 Carlito syrichta | reverse complement strand
TGTAGAGACAAGGTTTCACCATGTGGTCAGGTTGGTCTCAAACCTGTAGAAGACGCAATCCTCTTGCTCAGCGTTCCAAAGTGCTGGGATTACAGGCTTGAGTCACTGAACCCAGCTTACCCACTTTCTAATGGGGCTGTTTGTTTTTCTCCTTTGGGCACATTTGAGTTCCTTGTAGATCCTGGATGTTACACTGTTGTAAGATATGCAGTTGGCAAATACTTCTTCCCCTTCTGTGGGCTGTCACGCTGCTCTCTTGATGGTTTATTTTGCTTTGCGGAAGCTTTCAGTTAGATGAGTTCCCAGTTGTCTATCTTTTCTTTTATGGCATTGATATCTGGGGTTTTAATCAGGAATTGGTAGCCTACTCCAATTTCTCTAAGGGTGTCTCCTGTATTTTCTAAGGCTCTTATAGTTTGAGGCTTTATGTTTAGGTCTTTGATCCATTTAGAGTTGATTTTTATGTATGGTGCTATGGGTTCTGTTTCAACCTTCTACACGTGATCATCCAGTTTTCCCAGCACCATTTACTGAATAGGTTCTCCTCTAACCAGTGGTTGGTGGTGAAAGCTTAGTTGAAGATGAGTTGGTTGAGAAATTGAGGTTTTGCTTCCAGAATCTCTGTCCTGTTTCATTGGTCCGTATGCCTGTTCTTATAACAATACCAGGCTGTTTTGATTATTGTAGCCATATAGTAAAGTTTAAAGTTTGGAAGTGTGATACCTCTGGCTTTGTTTTGTTTGCTGAGGATTATTTTGGCTATTCATGGTCTTTTATGTTTCCAGATGAATTTCTGTATTGTTGTTTCCAAATCTGAAAAGAATTATGTTGGTAATTTAATGGGAATTGCATTGAGTCTGTAGATTACCTTTGATAGGTTGGACATCTTAACAATGCTAATTCTTCCTATCCGTGAGCATGGAATATTTTTTGATTTGTTTGTTTCTGCTTGGATTTCTTTGAGTAGTGTTTTGTAATTTTCATTGTAAAGGGCTTTCACTTCTCTGGTTAGGAAGATGCTGAGGTATTTCATTTTTGTGTGTGTGTGGCTATTGTGAATGGGATTATGCTTTTTATTTGGTTCTCTGCCTGCTTGTTGGTATATAAGAATGCAGCTGTCTTTTGCTAATTTATTTTGTACCCGGAGTCTTTGCCAAAGTCCTTTATCAGTGAAAGCAGTTTTTTTTTTAACAGATTCTCTCGGGTTTCCAAGGTATAGGATCATATCTTCAGCAAAGAGGGATAACTTAACTTCCTCTTTTCCTATTTGTATACTCCTGATTTCCTTCTCTTGTCTAATTGCTCTAGCTAGGACATCCAACACAATGTTGAAGTGGTGGAGTGAGAGCGGGCAGTAATGTCTTGTTCTGGTTTTCAGGAGAAATGCTTCTAGTTTCTGTCCATTTAGCAATATCTTGGCTGTGGGTTTATCGCAGATGGCTCTTACTATTTTGAGGTATGTTCCTTCTATGCCTAGGTGTTTGAGGGTTTTTTCAAGAAGGGATGGTGGATTTTATCAAAAGCTTTTTCTGCATTTAATGATATAATCATGTGGCTTTTGTTTTTACACCTGTTGATGTAGTTAATTACATTTATGGTCTTGCAGATATTGAACCAGCCCTGCATCCTGGGAATGAAGCCTACTTGGTCATGATGGATGATTTTTGAGATGTATTGTTGGATCTGATTTGCTAGAATATTGTTGAGATTTTATGCATCTATGTTTATTAGGGATACTAGCCTGTAGTTCTCTTTCTTTGTTGGATCTTTACATGGTTTGGGCATCAGTGTGATATTAACTTTGTAAAATGATTTGGGGAGAATTACTTCTTTGTCAATTGCCTGGAATACTTTTAATAGGATTGGCATCAGTTCCTCCTTGTATGTTTTATAGAATTCCACTGGGAGGCCATCTGTTCCAGGGCTTTTTTTAAATACATAGTTTTCTTATGATGAAGTCAATTTCTAGGGTGGTTATTGGTCTACTTAGTATCTCAGTGTCTTCTTGTTTCAACCTTGGGATGTTGTTTGATGTCAGAAAGTCCTCATTTCATTTAAGTTGTCAAATTTGTTTCCATACAGGTGTGCATATCTTTTGTATTTCTTCAGGGTCAGTTGTGATTTGATCTTTTGCATTTCTGATGTGTTTATTTGAGCTTTTTCTCTCTTTTTCTTAGTCATTCTGGCTAGGGGTCCATCAATTTTGTTTATTCTTTCAAAGAACAATTTTTGTTTGTTGATTTTTTTCTATGATATTTATGTCTTCTGTGTTCTGTATTTGGGCTTTTACTTTGTTGATCTTGATCCTTCTGCTAAAGTTAGGGTGTTGGTGTTTGGGTGGTCTTATCTTTCCAGTTCCCTTAGGTGATCTGTTAGGCTGTATAACTTGTGATCTTTCCATTTTCTTGATGTGTGCTCATAGAGATATAAATTCCCCTCTTTACTGCATTTGTGGTATCCCAGAAGTTTTGGTAGAATGTTTCTTCATTTTCATTTTTTTAAAGAATCTTTTAATTTCTGTTTTGATTTCTGTGTTGATCCAATAGTTGTTCAGCATCATGTTGTTTAGTGTTCATGTCTTTGTGGGTTTGGAGGGAATTTTGTTGGTATTTATTTTTATTCCAGTGTGGTCTGAGAAGGTGCATGGCAATATTTTGATCTTATGTAATGTATTTATGCTTGATTTATGGCCAAGGATGTGATCGATCTTGGAGTATGTTCAATGTGGTGATAAGTGGAATGTATATTCAGTGTTTGTTGGGTAGAGTATTGTGTAAGTATCTGTTAAGTCCATTTGATTATCATATTGAGGTTCCAGATCTCTTTGTTAATTTTTTGCCTTGATGATCTATCCAGGATTATTAGTGGGGGTATTTAAGTCCCCAGCTATAATGGTGTTAGAATAAACTTTTTTTAGTTTACTTTGTAGTTCCTTTATAAATTCTGGGGCTCCTGTGTTGGGTCCAAAGATGCTTAGGATGGATATTTCTTGTTGATGTGTTGATCATTATGTAGTGTTCTTCTGTATCTTTTCTATTTTTGATAGCTTAAAGGTTGTTTTGTCTGATAAAACCCTTTAAGAACCCAACAAAGTTTTTTCTTTGTTTTCTTTTATCTTTTGGGTTGATGTATGTGTGTTTCAAGTTTGCAGTCACAACATATTCTCTGTTGATTCTATTTTCTGCTGTTCTCTTGGGAAGTGTGTGGTCATTCTTTTTTTCTTTTGTCTGTGCTTTACACCTTATAAAGCGTCTCCTGGAGAGCTGGTCTGGAAGCTG
>NW_006952409.1:0-4024 GCF_000164805.1 Carlito syrichta | reverse complement strand
GAACAACCACCGAATATTACATTCTACTCATCATCACATGGAACATACTCTAAGATTGACCACATTCTTGGTCATAAATCAAGCATAAACAAATTTCATGAGATTGAAATTTTGCCATGTACCTTCTCAGACCACAGTGGAATAAAAATAAATATCAATACCAACAAAGTCCCCCCAAAACCCACAAAGACATGGACACTAAACAGCATGACGCTAAGTAACTCCTGGGTCTACATGTAAATCAAAGCAGAGACTGAAAGATACCTGGAAACAAATGAAAATGAAGGAACACTGGGCTCGGTGGCTCAGTCTGTAATCCTGTGCCTTTGGGAGGCTGGGCAACTTGGCGAGACCTCATCTCTACAATAAATCAAAAAATCAACCAGGCATGGTAGCGCATGCTTGTAATTCCGGCTACTTGGAAGGCTGAGGTGGAAGGATCGCCAAAGCCCAGCAGGACGAAGCTGCGGTGGCCGGGAGTGGCCACTGTACTCCAGTCTGGGCAACAGAGTGAAACTCAAAAAAAAAAAAAAAAAAAGAAAATGAAGAAACATCTTACCAAAATCTCTGGGATGCCTTGACAGCAGTAGTAAGAGGGGAATTCATATCTCTACAAATACACAGAAAGAAAACAGAAAGACCACAAGTTAACAGCCTAACAAGTCACCTAAGGAAGCTGGAAAAGCAAGACCACCAAAACCCTAACTTCAGCAGAAGAATCCAGATAAGCAAAAGTAAAAGCCCAAATCCAGGCCGTAGAAGACAAAAATATAATACAAAAAATTAATGAAACAAAAAGTTGGTTCTTTGAAAAGATAAACAACATTGATGTTCCCCTACCTAGACTAACCATGAAAAAGAGAGAAAAAGCCTAAATAAACATAATCAGAAACACAAAAGACGAAGTCACAACTGACCCTGCAGAAACACAAAAGATTATCAGAGACTACTATGTACACTTGTATAGAAAGAAAGTTGAAAACCTAAATGAAATGGAGGACTTTCTGATATCACAAAACCTCCCCAGGTTGAAACAAGATGGAATCAAGACCCTAAATAGACCAAAAACAATCCAGGAAATTGACTATGTCATAAAAAAGCTACCTACAAAAATAAATAAATAAATAAAAAGGACCAGATATTTTTTCTAGCAGAATTCTACAAATCATATAAGGAGGAATGCATACCAATTCTGCTGAAAGTATTCCAGGAGACTGAGAAAGATGGAACTCTGCCCAAATCATTTTATGAAGTTAATATCACATTGATACTCAAGTCAGGTAAAGACCCAACAAAGAAAGAAAACTACAGACCAATATATTTGATGAACATAGATGCTAAAATTCTCAACAAGATCCTGATAAATCAGATTTAACAATACATCTCAAAATATATCCACCATGACTAAGTAGGCTTAATCCCTGGGATACAAGGCTGGTTCAAAAATCATAAAACCATGAACATAATTAAATACATCAACAGACGTAAAAACAAAAACCACATTATTATATCATTAATGCAGAAAGAGCTTTTGATAAAATCCAACACACCATCTTGATAAAAACCCTCGAACATCTAGGTATACATGGAACATGCCACAAAATAGTAAGAGCCATCTATGAGAAACCCACAACCAGCATACTGCTAAACAGAAATTGGAACCATTTCCCCTGAAAAATGGAACAAGACAAGAATGCCCATTCTCACCCCTCCTGTTCAATATAGTTTTGGAAGTCCTAGCTAGAAAAATCAGAGAAGAGAATGCGATTAGGGGTATCCAAATAGGAAAAGAGGAAATCAAGTTATCACTCTTTGCAGACAACATAATTCTATACCTCAAAAACCCAAGAGAATCTGTCAAGAACCTCCTTGCACTGATAAAGGGCTTTGGCAAAGTCTCAGGGTGTAAAATAAATGTGGAAAAGACAATCACATTTCTATACACCAATAATTAACAAACAGAAATCCCCCAAAATGCACGATTTAATTTATAATAGCCACACAAAAAAATGAAATACCTTGGCATCTTCCTAACAAAAGACGTGAAAGACCTTTACAATAAAAACTGCAAACCACTGCTCAAAGAAATCAAAGATGACACAAACAAGGGGAAAAATATTCCATGCTCATGGACCGGAAGAATCAACCTTGTTCAGATGTCCATTATACCTCAGGCAATCTGCAGATTTAACACAATACCCATCAAATTACCAGCAACATTCTTCTCCCACCTAGAAACAACAATACAGAAATTCATTTGGAAACATAACCAACCATGAATACCCAAAACAATCTACAACAAAGAAACAAACAAAGCAGGAGGTATCACACTCCCAGACTTTAAACTTCATTATAAAGTTAAAATAATCAAAACAACCTGGCATTGGTACAAGAACAGGTATATAGAGTAAAGGAATAGAATTGAGATTCCAGAAGCAAAACCTCAATTTCTCAACCAACTCATCTTCAACAAAGCCTCAACCACCAACCACTGGGGAGATGAGAACCTATTCAGTAAATAGTGCTGAGAAAACTGACTGACCACATGCAGAAGATTGAAACAGGACACCTACCTATCCCCATACACAAAAATCAACTCTAAATCGAGCAGAGACCTAAATGTAAAACCTCAAACTATAAGAACCTTAGAAAATGCAGGAGACACCCTTATGGAAACTGGAACTGGCAACCAATTCCTGATCAAAACCCCAGTGCCCATACTATAAGAGATAAATAGACAAGTGGGACCTCATCAAACTGACAAGCTTCTGCAAAGCCAAGGAAACCATCAAGAGGGCAGGGAGACAGTCCATAGACTGGGAAAAAATATTTGCCAATTGTATGTCTGACAAAGGCCTACCTTCTAGAATCTGAAAGGGTTCAAATGTGCTGAAAAGAAAAAAACAAACAGCCCCATTACAAAGTGGGCAAAAGATATATAAAGACAGTTCTCAAAAGAAGATGTACAGGCAGTCAACAGATACAGGAAAAAATGCTTAGTTATCAACAAAATGCAAATTAAAACTACACTGAGATACCTCCTAACTCCAGTCAGAATGACCATCATCATTAACTCAAATAACAGATGCTGGAGAGGATGTGGCAAAAAGCGAACATTTCTACACTGTTGGCAGGAGTGTAAACTAGTACAACCTCTGTGGAAAACAGTGTGGTGGTTCCTAAAAGGTTAAAAATCAACCTTCCATATGACCCCACAATCCCCCTACTGGGAATAAACCCAGAATAACTCAAATCACTCTATAAAAAAGATACCTGCACATGTATCTTTGTTGCACCTCTATTCACAATAGCAAGAACATGGAACCAACTGTGCTGCCCTTCAAAAGACAACTGGATAAAAAAATGTGGTACATATACACAATGGATTATTATGCAGAACAAAATCATGAACTTGGCAGCCACCTGGAGTTAGAGTTTATACTGCTGAGTGATCTTTCACAGAAACAAAGTACTGGGTATCACATGTTCTCACTCATAAGCTGACCTTTAACAACTATTGTAACACTATAAGAAAAGTATTTACATTAGTTGGATAGTGGGGAGGTGGGATTGGCAGTAGTGGGAATCTGCCTGGGGAAGGGGGGGGCGCAAGCCATCAACAAGGGTATTTGCCTAGTGAATATTTGTATACCTAAAGTTGAATTGTAACCCACAATTTTAAAATAAAAAATTTAAAAGTTAAAAAAATACCGTCTATAGGATTCATGGTAAATGAGTAGATCTTAGCTGTTCTTGCCACACAAATCAGTTAGTTTCTGAGGAACAACACTGCCTTCCTTTTGACTCTATGCAACATAAACATTTGCCTGTCTGAGTGTCTCAATGAGTCCGGATGGGTGGAATGCCTCTGAGAGAGACAGTCAGCATATCAAGGCCTCCGAAGTTCTGGGTTGGGTGGGCGATATATCTGCTGTATAGTCTGTCGATGGACAACACTGTGGCTGTTTCATTCCTCTCAATTAGGAAAGTGTGCCAGTGGCCGTCAGCAACATACACTTCTGAA
>NW_006952408.1:2348-3545 GCF_000164805.1 Carlito syrichta | reverse complement strand
GGGAAGAAAACAACTCATGGGAGGGTGAGAAGAAGAAATGTGTGAGGAAGGAAGTTTGCCTTGTTGTGCAGCTAAAAGTCTCCTGGGTGATAACTGTGTCAGAGCAGGTGCCTTCCTGAAATAGATACCTTTACTAATGAGCTTTTCCTTTAAAGTAGTTTTTCAGAGGTGCACCCGAGTCTGCAATTTCTCAAAATATCTAGCTCCCTGGCCAGGTCATCTGAAATACTTTTCAAACTGCTCATCACATGAAGAAGTTCTGCCCTGCAGTACACTGGGGCATTCCCCTGAGTCTTGGCTCAGCTCCTAGAAGGAGGTTGTTTAGATCCTGGAGTCTGTCACATGTGAAATGGGACATAACCAAGGCCCTTATCTCTTGCATGCAGACAATAAAACCAACTAAATAAGAGGTGACATGCTAAGTCTTGTATCTCCTAACTGGTGAAGCAATACATCTTGGACAAGAAGAGAAGAATGCAGTCATTTCCAACCTTAAACGTTTTCACTTCTCTGTCATAAAAAATCAAGCTGCTGAAAACTGGATAGTGGTGTTAATAGGAGTAATTATTATTATTATTTTGAATTGAAGACTCACTCTGTGGTCCTGGCTGGACCAAGGCACACTCATGGCCACCCCAGCATTGATCTGCTGGGCTCTGGCAATTCTTTTGTCTCAGACTTCCAAGTAGTTGGAATTACAGGCATGTGTTACCATGCCCAGCTAATTTTTTATTTTTTGTAGAGACGGGTTTTACTATGTTTCCCGAGCTGGTCTCGAACACTCAGGCTCAGGAAATCCACTCACCTCGGCCTCCCAAAATGCAGGGACTACAGTCTGAGCCACTCAGCCCAGCCTCCACTGTAAATTGCTTTTGACACTCCAGTTCACCAAAAGGAAATACATAAATATGTCATCATTCTGATGATAGTATTCAAATCTGAGTTGAGCATGCATTTGACAGATCCAACTGACTGAATCACGCTAGCACTAGACTATTGTGTAGCAAGTTGACTTGCATCTTCTGAGAAGCAAATGGAACACATAAACAAGTAAAGCCTTCAAGGATAGTATTCCCCTTTTTTTTTGAGTGACATATGCCCTTCCTCTGTCGGTTGGTGGCTAGCCCATATTTTATGCATTAATTGTTCCTTCACAAATACTTAGTACTACATAGTTACCAATGTACCAGAGATAAG
>NW_006952408.1:0-1385 GCF_000164805.1 Carlito syrichta | reverse complement strand
ATGTTTGCATATTTTTACATATTTCATCTGCATGATACAGGACAGCGTGCAGTAGTCAATCATTCTAATGTTTAGTCATGCAACCTTGGACTTAAAAAATAAAAATAAAAAGGGCAAATTACAGCCTAAACTTAATTCAGATTAGATTTTGCTGCAATTGAGTTCTTAGTCAAATTTACACTCCAAATGCAAATTCATAACATTTGGGGTTTTAAAATTGCTAAAAAGGAATTGTGGAACTGTGCTCCAAATTCTATCAGTTATAATCAGCAAGATGTCTTACAGGAGGGACATTCTTTCAGAGAATTCAAGGAATATATAATTAATCCTCTTCCTATTCCAAGAAGAGGTGTTTTTGTTTTTTTTTTATAAGAATACTAGAAAAAATGGAGAATGAAACTCTGGACAATCATTTATTTCCAATGCTTACTGGATTTTATAGACTTCCTGAAAAATAAAAGCCAAAGGAGAACAAGTAAAGACTTTAAATAATTATTTTTAAAAATAGTAGGACAAAACTTTCCTAAGCCTGGGAAAAAGCATGCATATACAGGTACAGGACAGACATAGGTCTCCATAAAGATTCAACCTACACAAGACTACTCCTTGATACATTAAAATCAAATTGTCAAATATCAAGCACATACAGAAGATTCAGAAAGCAACAAGAGAAAACAAGTCAATAACATACAAGGAAATTCCAATAGTGCTAGGAAAGATTTCTCAGCAGATACTTACTGACCAGAAGAAAGTGGGATGATATATTCAAAGTGATGAAGGGAGGAAAATAACCCCATCCAAATAAAAAATACTGTAAGTAACACAGATGTTCTTTTAAAAAAGAGAAAAGTGAAGACATTCCTAGACAAAGAAAACCTGTGTAAATTCATTACGAACATGCAAGAAATACTAAAGGGAATTCTTCCAGATAAAGGAAGATGATAAGAATGAGTAAAATGAAAATATCTGAAAGTACAGAATGCACTGGTAAAAGTAATTACGCAGTCAAATCCAGAATACTTTAGTACTGTAATGGTAGTCTATAAATCACTTTTATATTTAATATGAAGTTAAAAGAAAAAAACTATTAAAGATAATGAGAGCTAAAATGATTGGTTAAGGGATATGCAATAGAAAAATCTACAAATAGCCATAACAATTTACATCTAAAAAGTGGATCTTATAAAAGTGGAGATTAGTAGTTTCCAGGAGGTGGGGTGGTTAGAGTAGGGGAGGAGGATGGTCAAAGTTTACAGCATTTTAGTTAGATAGTAGAGTAAGAGCAAGAGATCTATTGTATAACATTGTGACTAAAATTAACAATGCGTTGTGGTTATTAAAACTACTAAAAGTGTAAGTTTAAGGGGTATTGTCACCAGTCACTA
>NW_006952407.1:0-911 GCF_000164805.1 Carlito syrichta | reverse complement strand
GGGATATGCAATAGAAAAATCTAAAAATAGCCATAACAATTTTACATCTAAAAAGTGGATCTTATAAAAGTGGAGATTAGTAGTTCCAGGAGGTGGGGTGGTTAGAGTAGGGGAGGAGGATGGTCAAAGTTTACAGCATTTTAGTTAGATAGTAGAGTAAGAGCAAGAGATCTATTGTATAACATTGTGACTAAAATTAACAATGCGTTGTGGTTATTAAAACTACTAAAAGTGTAAGTTTAAGGGCTATTGTCACCAGTCGCATAACTAACTTAGGAAATATGTGTGTTCATTAGTTAGATTTAGTCATTTCACTTCGTGCATGTTTAATATACATATATATATATAAATATATATAAACTTTAGTTTGTACATGATAAATACGTACCATTTTATCTCTCATTCAAAAACATTTAATAGAAAAACTGAGAATGAAAATGAAACTACTAAGGAGAAGTGGTGCTGTCACTGACACCCACTGAGCTTGGACAAATTCATTGTGAGCCACCCAGGACAGGCTGATCTGAAGACCCAGCAGCGCTGAGACCCAGCGAGCGCTCACTGTGAGACCCACCTATGCTTTGAACAGCAAACACTTTTTGTCACTAAACGTTGCCACCTAGCAACTGTAGGCTCAGGAAACTACCGGGCTTGGAGGAATGTATGTTGCTGTCCCTGAGGCAATGCCAACTTTGAGAAAATATTCGAACAGAAAAATGACGCCCCAAGGTTGCTAGTGAAAGTATAAAGAGCTCCTGGTTCAGTGCTTGCCATGGTTTTGGCTGGCAGGAAAACAGCCCTGCTGGAAAAGGGAGGGGGCCATGCTTAAGGGCCCGCTACTGAGAAATGTTGTGTTGGGTGCTGAGAATGGCCCCCACCAGGAACTGCCATTCAGACTGGAGCAGGGCCAC
>NW_006952406.1:0-835 GCF_000164805.1 Carlito syrichta | reverse complement strand
TCTGCAGCTTAAGGGCAGTGCTCATACCTAGGAATCGACAGGGACTTTACCAAATGCTAATCTGGAAACTGGGAGTCCTGGTTCTCATATTATTCAGAGCAACGTCCTATATGCATACCTCAAATTGGGCATTGCCATTTCCCAGGAACGTTTTGCACCTCTTCATCGTTGTAACTGAGAATCTGGAATACTGGTCCATTTGTTTCACAGGGTCCTGTAAGGGCAGATTCCACAATACATCAATCATCGGCCACTTGTTAATGTGATCACTGGTCTCAGGTTTACCTCATAGTCCAGATACTACTGCTGGACATTCGTTCTCACATTGAGAATGTGGGATTAGGGCTTCCCACATATTTCAAATGTATACTTAAGGGGGATCCAGCAATCTTCGATTCCAGGTAACTTGGAAACTTCTTGGCGTATGTGTACTAGTATGTAAGAGTATGTACTTCTACGTCACCAGGAAACGTACAGCAGTCTTCGTGATAATAAAAAGCGAATGTGGTTTATGGGAGACCTCAATGCATTTCTACAGGGCACCGTAATAAGGGCTTATCTGGAATCTGGGCTTCTAGTTCTCCAAATTCTTCAGAGCATGCTGCCACTTGGAAAGGACAAGTGTCATTATAGATTCCCAGCAACCATCTGGTTCTCTTGATTGTTGTAACCAAGAACCAGTCCGTGCAATTCAGTTGGGTTTCTTGGCACAACTAAAGACAGATTGCGGGACTAAGGCATCATCTCGCAATATTTGTGTGTAACTCTTGTCTTAAGATGTACCTTGTAGTCTTAAAACTTCTGTTTGTGAATCTATGACATATGGCCTGGGGGG
>NW_006952405.1:0-868 GCF_000164805.1 Carlito syrichta | reverse complement strand
TGCGTTGACATTAGCAGTTATATGGGAGATTAAAAGAGCTCTTATCTTTTAGGGATACACACTGAAACACTGACAGATGAAAGCAAAATACTGTCTCTAACCAGGAGAGGAAGTTATCTGGGAGATTAAAAGAGCTCTTATCTTTTAGGGATACTCACTGAAACACTGACAGATGAAGCAAAATACTGTCTCTAACAGGAGAGATAAGATGCAGGATCTCAGATGAGTTTCCTGTCTATTTCAAGAGGCTGCCAACTGGGAGCGCCCCACACCTTGCATGGTAAGGAGCAGGGCAGTCCATCTGACTCCTCACGTCTGCTGCCCCTGAGGACCAGCCATGAGGCAGGCAGATACACAAAAAGCCCGATGCTTCCCGATCATCAGAGAAAAAGGGGGGAAGCACCATTTTCTAGTCGGTTACGGATATTTAAAAAAAAAAAAACCGTGCTCGGCTCCCGCTTCCCTCCCATCCTCCCGGATCGGGGCAAATTCCCCGCAGGGTCGCGGGCCACTTCAGCCCGCTCCCCTCGACGGCGCCCAAACTTCTCCCCACCCCCCTTTCTGCGCCAGCTCAGCAGGCTCGAGGCGAGCGGCGGCCGCGCCGTGGTAAACAAGTGCCGGGCTGTCAATCAAGAACAAGACCGGAGCAGGAGAGGACCGGCCTAAACCGGCGCGAGCAGATCCCAGCCGGCCCGCCCGCGCGCCGCCGCCGCCCGCGCGCCCCGCTATACATCC
The DNA here is from genome assembly GCF_000164805.1 of Carlito syrichta. Taxonomy (NCBI): domain Eukaryota; kingdom Metazoa; phylum Chordata; class Mammalia; order Primates; family Tarsiidae; genus Carlito; species Carlito syrichta. The sequence continues at coordinate 133 of NW_006952405.1, read as the reverse complement.
GGCATACGTCGCGCTCGCGCCCGCGCAGCCTAGCCTGCTGGCGGGGGCGGGGCCGGCGAGCGGCGCTTCCGCCTTCCACGCCCCAGCCGGCGACCGGTTCGATCTGGCTCGGGCCACCCTGACACCTTTACAG